>NC_048582.1:54236978-54376978 GCF_013265735.2 Oncorhynchus mykiss | reverse complement strand
GTGGAACACCACCTTCTCTGTGAGTGGCATTACACACGCACGTAGAACACCACCGTCTCTGTGAGTGGCCTTACACACGCACGTGGAACACCACCTTCTCTGTGAGTGGCCTTACACACGCACGTGGAACACCACCTTCTCTGTGAGTGGCCTTACACACGCACATGGAACACCACCTTCTCTGTGAGTGGCCGTACACACGCACGTGAAAACCACCTTCTCTGTGAGTGGCCTTACACACGCACGTGAAAACCACCTTCTCTGCGAGTGGCATTACACACGCCCGTGGAACACCACCTTCTCTGTGAGTGGCCTTACACACGCACGTAGAACACCACCGTCTCTGTGAGTGGCCTTACACACGCACGTAGAACACCACCTTCTCTGTGAGTGGCCTTACACACGCACGTGGAACACCACCTTCTCTGTGAGTGGCCTTACACACGCACGTGGAACACCACCTTCTCTGTGAGTGGCCTTACACACGCACGTAGAACACCACCGTCTCTGTGAGTGGCCTTACACACGCACGTAGAACACCACCTTCTCTGTGAGTGGCCTTACACACGCACGTGGAACACCACCTTCTCTGTGAGTGGCCTTACACATGCACGTGAAAACCACCTTCTCTGTGAGTGGCATTACACACGCACGTGGAACACCACCTTCTCTGTGAGTGGCCTTACACACGCACATGGAACACCACCTTCTCTGTGAGTGGCCTTACACACGCACGTGAAAACCACCTTCTCTGTGAGTGGCCTTACACACGCACGTGAAAACCACCTTCTCTGTGAGTGGCATTACACACGCACGTGGAACACCACCTTCTCTGTGAGTGGCCTTACACACGCACGTGGAACACCACCTTCTCTGTGAGTGGCCTTACACACGCACGTGGAACACCACCTTCTCTGTGAGTGGCCTTACACACGCACGTGGAACACCACCTTCTCTGTGAGTGGCCTTACACACGCACGTGGAACACCACCTTCTCTGTGAGTGGCCTTACACACGCACATGGAACACCACCTTCTCTGTGAGTGGCCTTACACACGCACGTGAAAACCACCTTCTCTGTGAGTGGCCTTACACACGCACGTGAAAACCACCTTCTCTGTGAGTGGCCTTACACACGTGAGCACAGCTGGATCTTGAGAACTCTTCCCAGGGAGGATCCTCATGTGTGAGCCAGAGGCATTTCCAGAATAAATCATTTGATAAGAGAATGGGAAAAACTCACTCTGGAATAATAATACATTGAGGAATTTTGTTGTTTTATAATTAGCTTTTGCAGACCAAGATTAGGTGGAAGTGAGAGTATGGTCTAAAGTGCACTTTCATATAATATAAATAAATAAATTGTAAAAGCAAAGAGAAAAAAAAGAAATGTATTCAAAGTTACGCAAATTAGTTTCATTTTGAAGAGATCCTATGCCGCATTTTCGTGACATTAAAACTTCCATTGCACTCTTGTGTGAGGGAATGTTTAATACAATACAAGGGCTTCTCACATTCTTGTATCAGACACAAATTCCTCTGTGACGTTTTTCAACCGGACAGTGAGAGTAGAAAGACATGCCCAACAAAGACTAGCACTAACAGGTCCTTCTCCGCCTCTCAGCAGGATTTCACGCCATACAGCATATGTTGCTGTCTCTGTGTGTGTATTGTGTGAGTGTGTCTGCTTGTGTTTCTCAGTCTGACAGGCCTAATGATAATCAATGCCACGCTATTCAGCATGCGCCCTCACACCTCTGCCCCCCCCCCCCCCCATTCAAGGGTTTTTCTTTATTTTTACTATTTTCTACATTGTTGAAAAATAGTGAAGACATAAAAGCTATGAAAAAACACAAATGGAATAATGTAGTAACCAAAAGAGTGTTAAACAAATCAAAATATTGATACATTCTTCAGAGTAGCCACCCTTTGTCTTGATGACAGCTTTGCACACTTGGCATTCTCTCAACCAGCTTCATGAGGACTGTTTTTCCAACAGTATTGAAGGAGTTCCCACATATGCTGAGCACTTGTTGGCTGCTTTTCCTTCACTCTGCGGTCCAACTCATCCCAAACCATCTCAATTGGGTTGAGGTCGGGTGATTGTGGAGGCCAGGCCATCTGATGAACTACTCCATCACTCTCCCTGGTCAAATAGCCCTTATACAGCCTGGAGGTGTGTTTAAGGTGATTGTCCTTTTGAAAAACAAATGATAGTCCCACCAAGAGCAAACCAATCACTGACAGTGTCACCAGCATAGCATCCCCACACCATCACACCTCCTCCTCCATACTTCAAGGTGGGAACCACACATGCGGAGATCATCCGTTCACCTACTCTGCGACTCACAAAGACAAGGCGGTTGGAACCAAAAATCTCAAATTTAGACTCATCAGACCAAAGGACAGATTTCCACCGGTCTAATGTCCATTGCTCGTCAAAAAAAGTAGCTTAAAAAAACAACAACGACATATCTAATATATATATAAATAAATAACCAAAGCAATAAAAGAAACTAACAGACAGGAGACAGAGAACTTCTGACACAGTGACACACCCATCCCTAAGGCCCGTCTGTGTGTCATTCATACAGTATATTACAGCCTTTCAGGATGCTGTCCCTCTGTGGCCCTGCCCTGTCTAAGACAATACCATCAGCTAGCTAACTAACACCACAGCTAATACCATACCACAGACAGACCATAACAGGTTCATTCTCTTCATTCTATACCGACCATAACAGGTTCATTCTCTTCATTCTATACCGACCATAACAGGTTCATTCTCTTCATTCTATACCGACCATAACAGGTTCATTCTCTTCATTCTATACCGACCATAACAGGTTCATTCTATACCGACCATAACAGGTTCATTCTCTTCATTCTCACTCTTCTCTACTGGTCATAAAAGTAATTTGCAGTGCTCTTCCATGACTATATACATCTATATACTATAGTTACATTGACTTATGTTGCCACAGACAAAACCATCAGCTATCTAGCTAATACTACAGATAATGTCATACCACAGACAAAACCATCAGCTATCTAGCAATACCACAGATAATATCATACCACAGACAATACCATCAGCTAGCTAGCTAATACCACAGATAATGTCATACCACAGACAAAACCATCAGCTATCTAGCAATACCACAGATAATATCATACCACAGACAAAACCATCAGCTATCTAGCTAATACCACAGATATCATACCACAGACAATACCATCAGCTAGCTAGCTAATACCACAGATATCATACCACAGACAATACCATCAGCTAGCTAACACCACAGACAATACCATCAGCTAGCTTGCTAATACCCCAGATATCATACCACAGACAAAACCATCAGCTATCTAGCTAATACCACAGATAATGTCATACCACAGACAAAACCATCAGCTATCTAGCAATACCACAGATAATATCATACCACAGACAATACCATCAGCTAGCTAGCTAATACCACAGATAATGTCATACCACAGACAAAACCATCAGCTATCTAGCAATACCACAGATAATATCATACCACAGACAAAACCATCAGCTATCTAGCTAATACCACAGATATCATACCACAGACAATACCATCAGCTAGCTAGCTAATACCACAGATATCATACCACAGACAATACCATCAGCTAGCTAACACCACAGACAATACCATCAGCTAGCTTGCTAATACCACAGATAATATCATACCACAGACAAAACCATCAGCTATCTAGCTAATACCACAGATATCATACCACAGACAATACCATCAGCTAGCTAGCTAATACCACAGATATCATACCACAGACAATACCATCAGCTAGCTTGCTAATACCCCAGATATCATACCACAGAAAATACCATCAGCTAGTTCGCTAATGCCACAGCTAACCAACTGGGACTAATCTAGTTTTGAACATGGTGCAAGCAGTCGGGGAAATCCAAGAGAGGACACGCACGTGCCGACTGTCAGTTCCATGGGTCAGTGCCCGATGCTCGCCAGACCTTCCAGTAGCGTCTAATCTAAACCAATCAGTGGTTTTCTCGCGGGGACGTGGCGAGAGGGAAACCTTCCAATTAAAACAGTCAGTGTTAATCAACAGAATATGGCGGGCGGTGTAGCCATGGAAACAGTGATGGTCCCACGGGTTGATGTTAATGGTCTGACATAGAGTAAAATTGATCTGTCTTGTTTTTCTCCTAAATGGGAAGCAGTCGGATGGACAGACTGCATAATTTAGAGGGCTTCTCTGTATTTTTGGTTTCCTCTCATTTCTCATCTACAAGTGCTGCTTGAATCTGTTATATATCTTCTGAGTTGCCTCTCTCTTTCTCATCTTTGAGTCCCTTTTCTTTTTCTCTTTGTCTTCATATCCATCCAGGTTCTCCCTCCGAGTTCCCCTTTCTCTTTAAAGATGCCTATCAAGCTTACTTTAAAACAAGGAATTAAGGAAATGAAATGGAAACTTGCTGAATGTTTTTCTGCAGTAACAGGCAGGGAAAGTACAGCCGGTGCCTATTTGTTTAACAGAGATGCTTCTCTAAAAGAAGACGTATTTTTCAACAGAAACCCTCAAACCTTCTATATATTGCTGTAGGTCTCTTGAGGACAGGGCTGTAGGTCTCTTGAGGACAGGACTGTAGGTATCTTGAGGACAGGACTGTAGGTATCTTGAGGACAGGGCTGTAGGTCTCTTGAGGACAGGACTGTAGGTCTCTTGAGGACAGGACTGTAGGTATCTTGAGAACAGGGCTGTAGGTCTCTTGAGGACAGGACTGTAGGTATCTTGAGGACAGGGCTGTGGGTATCTTGAGGACAGGACTGTAGGTCTCTTGAGGACAGGACTGTAGGTATCTTGAGGACAGGGCTGTAGGTATCTTGAGGACAGGACTGTAGGTCTATTGAGGACAGGACTGTAGGTATCTTGAGGACAGGGCTGTTGGTCTCTTGAGGACAGGACTGTAGGTCTCTTGAGGACAGGACTGTAGGTATCTTGAGGACAGGGCTGTAGGTCTCTTGAGGACAGGGCTGTAGGTATCTTGAGAACAGGGCTGTAGGTCTCTTGAGGACATGACTGTAGGTATCTTGAGGACAGGGCTGTAGGTATCTTGAGGACAGGACAGTAGGTCTCTTGAGGACAGGACTGTAGGTATCTTGAGGACAGGGCTGTAGGTATCTTGAGGACAGGACTGTAGGTATCTTGAGGACAGGGCTGTAGGTATCTTGAGGACAGGACTGTAGGTATCTTGAGGACAGGGCTGTAGGTCTCTTGAGGACAGGACTGTAGGTATCTTGAGGACAGGGCTGTAGGTCTCTTGAGGACAGGACTGTAGGTCTCTTGAGGACAGGACTGTAGGTATCTTGAGGACAGGACTGTAGGTCTCTTGAGGACAGGGCTGTAGGTCTCTTGAGGACAGGACTGTAGGACTCTTGAGAACAGGGCTGTAGGACTCTTGAGGACAGGGCTGTAGGACTCTTGAGGACAGGGCTGTAGGTATCTTGAGGACAGGACTGTAGGTATCTTGAGGACAGGGCTGTAGGTATATTGAGGACAGGGCTGTAGGACTCTTGAGAACAGGGCTGTAGGACTCTTGAGAACAGGGCTGTAGGACTCTTGAGGACAGGACTGTAGGTATCTTGAGGACAGGGCTGTAGGTATCTTGAGGACAGGGCTGTAGGACTCTTGAGGACAGGACTGTAGGTATCTTGAGGACAGGGCTGTAGGTATCTTGAGGACAGGGCTGTAGGACTCTTGAGGACAGGGCTGTAGGTCTCTTGAGGACAGGGCTGTAGGTCTCTTGAGGACAGGGCTGTAGGTCTCTTGAGGACAGGACTGTAGGTCTCTTGAGGACAGGACTGTAGGTCTCTTGAGGACAGGACTGTAGGTATCTTGAGGACAGGGCTGTAGGTCTCTTGAGGACAGGACTGTAGGTATCTTGAGAACAGGGCTGTAGGTCTCTTGAGGACAGGACTGTAGGTATCTTGAGGACAGGGCTGTGGGTATCTTGAGGACAGGACTGTAGGTCTCTTGAGGACAGGACTGTAGGTATCTTGAGGACAGGGCTGTAGGTATCTTGAGGACAGGACTGTAGGTCTCTTGAGGACAGGACTGTAGGTATCTTGAGGACAGGGCTGTTGGTCTCTTGAGGACAGGACTGTAGGTCTCTTGAGGACAGGACTGTAGGTATCTTGAGGACAGGGCTGTAGGTCTCTTGAGGACAGGGCTGTAGGTCTCTTGAGAACAGGGCTGTAGGTCTCTTGAGGACATGACTGTAGGTATCTTGAGGACAGGGCTGTAGGTATCTTGAGGACAGGACAGTAGGTCTCTTGAGGACAGGACTGTAGGTATCTTGAGGACAGGGCTGTAGGTATCTTGAGGACAGGACTGTAGGTATCTTGAGGACAGGGCTGTAGGTATCTTGAGGACAGGACTGTAGGTATCTTGAGGACAGGGCTGTAGGTCTCTTGAGGACAGGGCTGTAGGTATCTTGAGGACAGGGCTGTAGGTCTCTTGAGGACAGGACTGTAGGTCTCTTGAGGACAGGACTGTAGGTATCTTGAGGACAGGACTGTAGGTCTCTTGAGGACAGGGCTGTAGGTCTCTTGAGGACAGGACTGTAGGACTCTTGAGAACAGGGCTGTAGGACTCTTGAGGACAGGGCTGTAGGACTCTTGAGGACAGGGCTGTAGGTCTCTTGAGGACAGGACTGTAGGTATCTTGAGGACAGGGCTGTAGGTATATTGAGGACAGGGCTGTAGGACTCTTGAGAACAGGGCTGTAGGACTCTTGAGAACAGGGCTGTAGGACTCTTGAGGACAGGACTGTAGGTATCTTGAGGACAGGGCTGTAGGTATCTTGAGGACAGGGCTGTAGGACTCTTGAGGACAGGGCTGTAGGTCTCTTGAGGACAGGGCTGTAGGTCTCTTGAGGACAGGGCTGTAGGTCTCTTGAGGACAGGGCTGTAGGTCTCTTGAGGACAGGGCTGTAGGTCTCTTGAGGACAGGACTGTAGGTATCTTGAGGACAGGGCTGTAGGTCTCTTGAGGACAGGACTGTAGGTCTCTTGAGGACAGGGCTGTAGGTCTCTTGAGGACAGGGCTGTAGGTCTCTTGAGGACAGGGCTGTAGGTCTCTTGAGGACAGGGCTGTAGGTCTCTTGAGGACAGGACTGTAGGTCTCTTGAGGACAGGGCTGTTGGTCTCTTGAGGACAGGGCTGTTGGTCTCTTGAGGACAGGGCTGTTGGTCTCTTGAGGACAGGGCTGTAGGTCTCTTGAGGACAGGGCTGTAGGTCTCTTGAGGACAGGGCTGTAGGTATCTTGAGGACAGGGCTGTAGGTCTCTTGAGGACAGGGCTGTAGGTCTCTTGGGGACAGGGCTGTAGGTCTCTTGAGGACAGGGCTGTTGGTCTCTTGAGGACAGGGCTGTAGGTATCTTGAGGACAGGGCTGTTGGTCTCTTGAGGACAGGACTGTAGGTCTCTTGAGGACAGGGCTGTAGGTCTCTTGAGGACAGGGCTGTAGGTCTCTTGAGGACAGGGCTGTTGGTCTCTTGAGGACAGGGCTGTAGGTCTCTTGAGGACAGGGCTGTAGGTCTCTTGAGGACAGGACTGTAGGTGTCTTGAGGACAGGACTGTAGGTCTCTTGAGGACAGGGCTGTAGGTCTCTTGAGGACAGGGCTGTAGGTATCTTGAGGACAGGGCTGTAGGTCTCTTGAGGACAGGGCTGTAGGTCTCTTGAGGACAGGGCTGTAGGTCTCTTGAGGACAGGACTGTAGGTCTCTTGAGGACAGGGCTGTAGGTCTCTTGAGGACAGGGCTGTAGGTCTCTTAAGGACAGGGCTGTGGGTCTCTTGAGGACAGGGCTGTAGGTCTCTTGAGGACAGGACTGTAGGTCTCTTGAGGACAGGGCTGTAGGTATCTTGAG
The DNA here is from genome assembly GCF_013265735.2 of Oncorhynchus mykiss. Lineage (NCBI taxonomy): Eukaryota > Metazoa > Chordata > Actinopteri > Salmoniformes > Salmonidae > Oncorhynchus > Oncorhynchus mykiss. Next base: position 54,369,048 of record NC_048582.1, on the reverse strand, counting down.
GACAGGGCTGTAGGTCTCTTGAGGACAGGGCTGTAGGTCTCTTGAGGACAGGGCTGTTGGTCTCTTGAGGACAGGGCTGTAGGTCTCTTGAGGACAGGGCTGTAGGTCTCTTGAGGACAGGACTGTAGGTCTCTTGAGGACAGGACTGTAGGTCTCTTGAGGACAGGACTGTAGGTCTCTTGAGGACACGACAGGTCCGCCCTATATTGTTCCCAATCATGTCCGGTTGTGATACAGCCTAGAATCAAACCAGGGTATCTGTAGTGACGCCTCAAGCACTGAGATGCAGTGCCTTAGACCGCTGCGCCCCTCGGGAGCCCCCCGGAAATGTTTTTCCCCACACAGAAGATTCTTTCAGCCAAGAAATATCCCATCCGACCACATCAAGTGGAAAACAGAGGGTATGGATAACACCACACTGCCTGCCTTTCTCTCTCTATGAAGCCAGTTAAGGAACTGAGAAAGTAAAACAAACAAACGTAACTCTAGCTCTCACACACAGCATTCCACTAGAGTTAGAGGTTGAAGCTGCACTTCTGGGGCTCAAAATGGGGGTTTGTATGGCTGGCAGGTTACTAAAGGAGTGCTGTCCCCCCTTTTCTCTCCCTCTCTCGGTAGTGTCTGCATTCAGGGCATGCTGCTCTGCTCTACTGTGTTCAGCTAGCAGACAAACAATACTGTCTGTGTCAACCATTAACACACTAAAGTCTGTAGTCTAGAGAAACTTCTCTATTTTTATCTGTGTTTTGCTCTAGGCGCACTAACGCTCAATTTCTCTCTCGCTCTCCTTTTCTCACCTCCTTTTTCTCAGTCCCTCCCTCTGGTCAACACCAAAAAGGAGGAAGCATCATCATCATTATAATCGTCTCTATTTGGAGAGCGTGAGAGATTTAAACATCCGACCACAAAATAACACTAAACCTAAAATGAATATTCTCATAATCCCTTTTTGAATACTGAGAAGTACCAACTGCTCAGGGTCTAACAATCAATTGTTGAAATTCAATATGAGCTCAAACTAAATATGTTGCAGTGCAGCTTTGTAACGATATCGCAAGTCAGCCGAGTCGACCATTAAAATCCCATAGCGTAGTCTAAATGAATAACACGAGAGACTACACATTGTCACAGTCCCAGTGACGGTCACACATCCTAAATGACTTTCTCACCAAACATTTAGACAGCTGCTGACCTACTGACCTGCGCTGGTGAGGCTGGGGGGGTGACATTATCAGTCAGTTAAGAGTGGAGGAGCACATGCCTGTTGATATCACTTCAGCATCTCAAAACGGACAGAAAAACAAGAGGCCTGCTATCCCACAAAGGAATCCAAGAAACACCACAGACACAAAGGCTCAAATATTCTTGGAGGATCCAAGAGATCAAGGGAATGTTATCTTGTAAGAAAACCACAAATTCTCCCTAAAGTGAGTCGACAGCACTCAGCACTAAAAAGCAGAGTTGTCTTTGAGTCACAGGCTGTTGCTGCAGAAGTCTTGCTGCTGGATCTTTGGAAATGAGGTGCAGATTACTACTGATAGAGCAGAGCAGGTCTTTATTCAACAGGAGAGATTATGATGTGCTGCATAGCAGGGAAGATAAAAACATTAACACAGACATGGGCCTTGTCTGTCTCTCTCTCACACACACTCTCTCTCTGTGTGTCCATCCGTCTCCCTGTCCGTCAGTCTCTCATCTCAGGTACACAAGGCCATTGGGTTGATTCATTATGCCAGCCCAAATGAGATGTAACAGATCTCTACAGACAGAGTCTATCTCCCTCTCACACACACTTGTTTTGCAAACCCAAAATCTTCATAACAGACACATACACCACAAACAACGTTCCCCCATCAGCACCCCACCATACATCACCTAGCTCTGACACCAGCCGGCCGGGCAGGCGGGCGGACGGACGGACGGACGGACAGACAGACAGACAGACCCACACAGATAGACACACCCAGACAGACAGATACGCCCACAGGAAGACACACCCACACAGACATACACACACATATCCACACAGACAGACAGACAGACAGACATACACACCCACACAGACAGATACACACACAGACACAGACCCACTGGGAATGTGATGAAAGAAATAAAAGCTGAAATAAATCATTCTCTCTACTATTATTCTGACATTTCACATTCTTAAAATAAAGTGGTGATCCTAACTGACAAAAGACAGGGAATGTTTACTAGGATTAAATGTCAGGAATTGTGAAAAACTGAGTTTACATGTATTTAGCTAAGGTGTATGTAAACCTCTGACTTCAACTCTACACACCCACCCACACAGACAGATATACACACAGACAAAGACACACCCAGACAGATATACACACCCACCCACCCACACACCCAGACAGATATACACACAGACAGACAGACACCCACACAGACAAAGACACACCCAGACAGATATACACACCCACCCACCCACACACACAGACAGATATACACACCCAGACAGACATAATCACTTTTATAATCATTGGCCAGTACAGAGAATTAAATTTAAAAAAACAAAAGTCAAAATCTCCATCCATGGCTAATTAAGGAAAGGGACAAATTTAGCTAAGGATAACACAACAAGATTACTTTTTGTTCTGCCAATGACATTTGGCTTCTGAGGTGATGCGATTGGTCTGAAGTCAAATCTAAACTAACTTCCCTTGACACTTTTTTTGGTGTGTCAGGACCATTCACAGCTGAGCTCAGCTCACTCAGCTTAGCAAAAAAAAATTAAAGGGAGGCCAAATGCTTGCTGGCTTCGCTTGTATTCAATGCTCCGTGCGGTAAAATGTCAAACTCTTTTTGACCAGACAGCATCAGATAGATGGCTACACATACTGAGACAGAGGGGCGCTGTTTCGTTCGCTCTGATGCTTTCTCCGGTGAGATATATTCAGCCTCTAGCAAATTGAAGGAAATTAATGAAACAGAGAGACGAAAGACAAATAATTTTGTTCATTTTTTTCTTGGTACATTTTTCGGGGAAGCCTGGCTTCCCTTTGCATACATGAACACCCACCACTGGTATTGCCGCGCATTCCAAACTGTGTCAGACATGCACATTTTTTTGGGCCTATACTGGAAATAACTGGGGAAATGGGCTGGAAACCCTGTGAGGTGAGATGGAAGGCATGGTGAGACTTTGGAATAGACTGTTGGATACGCCAATTGCCAGAATAGCCAGCAAAGTTTTTCAATAGAAACAGGTCGGCCAGATAGGACCAGTGGGCAGGGCAGATGGGACCAGTGGGCCGGCCAGTTGGGACCAGTGGGCCGGTCAGTTGGGACCAGTCTTGATTAGAGGTCGACCGACTATGATTTTTCAACGCCGATACCGATTATTGGAGGACCAAAAAAAGCAGATACCGATTAATCTGACAATTATTTATTTTTTGGTAATAATGACAATAACAACAATACTGAATGAACACTTATTTTTACTTAATATAATACACAAATTTAGCCTCAAATAAATAATGAAACATGTTCAATTTGGTTTTAATAATGCAAAAACAAAGTGTTGGTGAAGAAAGTAAAAGTGCAATATGTGCCATGTAAGAAAGCTAACGTCTAAGTTCCTTGCTCAGAACATGAGAACATATGAAAGCTGGTGGTTCCTTTTAACATGAGACTTCAATATTCCAAGGTAAGAGGTTTTAGATTGTAGTTAATATAGTATTTAGAGGACTATTTATCTCTATACCATTTGTATTTCATGTACCTTTGACTATTGGATGTTCTTATAGGCACTTTAGTTTTGCCAGTGTAACAGCATAGCTTCCGTCCCTCTCCTCGCTCCTACCTGGGCTCGAACCAGGAACACATCGACAACAGCCACCTTCGAAGCATCGTTACCCATCGCTCCACAAAATACGCGGCCCTTGCAGAGCAAGGGGAACAACCACTCCAAGTCTCAGAGCGAGTGACATTTGAAACGCTGTTAGCGTGCACCGCGCTAACTAGCTAGCCATTTCACATCGGTTACACGAGCCTAATCTTGGGAGTTGATAGGCTTGAAGTCATAAACAGCTCAATGCTTGAAGCACAGGGAAGAGCTGCTGGCAAAACGCACAAAAGTGCTGTTTGAATGAATGCTTACGAGCCTGCTCCTGCCTACCACCGCTCAGTCAGACTGCTTTATCAAATATCAAATCATAGACTTAATTATAACATAATAACACACAGAAATACGAGCCTTTAATATGGTCGAATCCAGAAACTATCATTTAGAAAACAAAACTTTTATTATTTCAGTGAAATACGGAACCGTTCTGTATTTTATCTAATGGGTGGTATCCCTAAGTTTAAATATTCTTGTTACATTGCACAACCTTCAATGTTATGTCATAATTACGTAAAATTCTGGCAAATTAGTTCACAACAAGCCAGGCGGCCCAAACTGTTGCATATACCCTGACTCTGCGTGCAATGAACGCAAGAGAAATGACACAATTTCACCTGGTTAATATTGCCTTCTAACCTATATTTCTTTTAGCTAAATATGCAGGTTTAAAAATATATACTTCTGTGTGTTGATTTTAAGAAAGGCATTGGTGTTTATGGTTAGGTACAGTCGTGCAACGATTGTGCTTTTTTCGCAAATGCGCTTTTGTTAAATCATCCCCTTGCGTTGCATCGATTATATGCAAGGCAGGACACGCTAGATAAACTAGTAATATCATCAACCATGTGTAGTTAACTAGTGATTATGATTGATTGTTTTTTATAAGATAAGTTTAATGCTAGCTAGCAACTTACCTTGGCTTCTTACTGCATTCGTGTAACAGGCAGGCCCATCGTGTAGTGCAATGTAATGCAGGTGGTTAGAGCGTTGGACAAGTTAACTGTAAGGTTGCAAGGTTGAATCCCGGAGCTAACAAGGTACAAACAAATCTGTCATTCTGCCCCTGAACAAGGCAGTTAACCCACCGTTCCTAGGCTGTCATTGAAAATAAGAATGTGTTAACTGACTTGCCCAGTTAAATAAAGGTGTAAAAAAAAAAATGGCCAAATCGGTGTCCAAAAATACAGATTTCCGACTGTTATGAAAACTTGAAATCGGCCCTAATTAATCGGCCATTAAGATTCATCGGTCGACCTCTAGTCTTGATACCTTCGCCAGTCCCATGTACATCACCAGGGAATTAATTTGATCCTCCATTGTCCTTTCTACCATGATATATGTTTGCCCTTATTCCAGAAAGCCCACCAGATATACCCTGGCATTATGTTGCAGAGCGATGAGGAGAAATGAAATGTTTTTGTTCATTGTGTATTTCCGTTTGTGGAATTTTTTGATAAAGCCTGGAATAAAAGATAACGGGTGCCCTATAATTAAGTAATCCAAATATTTAGCTCCAGATATATAGTAAAGGGCATGTATGTAAATAGATTGTGTGTAGGCCTGTCTCACAATTGAATCTTCTCTTTGTGGCAGACCGGGTTCAGACCAGGTTAATTTTTCTGGATTTATGTGTTCTTTTTACTGCTCTAAGGTTTTTATTATTACTTGTATAACCTGATCTATTGATGTATGTTTCATTCTTTATGAGGTGCACATTGCAGAGAACAACAGAATAACTATCATTGTAATGTTTGCTTGTGTGTCAATTAGTCCAGTAAGGGGTGGGTTGGGAACTGGCGATTTGAAAATAAAATGTCATTCACTCATTCACAGACACAATCAATGGGGTATTAATCTAGGGGCAGCACGGGGAGGTGGACAGATGCATGTAAACCCCCTCAGCTCCATTAGCAACAGGGTGATTTATTCAATCTAGCTGTGTGTGTGTGTGTGTTTTAATACTGGCTAGGCCGGCAGGGTGCACACATGGCTGGGGATGGGAACTGATGATTTGAGATCGGGATGTGGCTGGATGGGGGTGCAGGGCTAGGGAGGGATAGCTGGAACAGTGGTATAGGGGTGGTGCATAACTCCATGAGGGTCTGTCCCTTCTCACCCCTCCCTGTCTGATTCAGATCGAGAGGGATGGAGGAGTGGAGGAGGATGTTGGGAGGACAGCATTAGAGGAGTGAGAGGAGAAGAGGAGGGTGTTGGGAGGACAGTATTAGCGGAGTGAGAGGAGAAGGGGGTGTTGGGAGGACAGTATTAGAGGAGTGAGAGGAGAAGAGGGTGTTGGGAGGACAGTATTAGAGGAGTGAGAGGAGAAGAGGGTGTTGGGAGGACAGTATTGGAGGAGTGAGAGGAGGATGTTGGGAGGACAGCATTAGAGGAGTGAGAGGAGGATGTTGGGAGGACAGCATTAGAGGAGTGAGAGGATAGGAGGAGGATGTTGGGGGGACAGCATTAGAGGAGTGAGAGGAGAGGAGAGGAGGATGTTGGGAGGAAGGCATTAGAGGAGTGAGAGGAGGATGTTGGGAGGACATCATTAGAGTGAGAGGAGAGGAGGAGGGTTTTGGGAGGACAACAGAGTGAGAGGAGGAGGATGTTGGGAGGACAGTATTAGAGTGAGAGGAGAGGAGGAGGGTGTTGGGAGGACAGCATTAGAGTGAGAGTAGGAGGATGTTGGGAGGACAGTATTAGAGTGAGAGGATAGGAGGAGGATGTTGGGAGGACAGCATTAGAGGAGTGGGAGGATAGGAGGAGGATGTTGGGAGGACAGTATTAGAGTGAGAGGAGAGGAGGAGGGTGTTGGGAGGACAGGATTAGAGGAGTGAGAGGAGAGGAGGAGGGTGTTGGGAGGACAGCATTAGAGTGAGAGGAGAGGAGGAGGATGTTGGGAGGACAGCATTAGAGGAGTGAGAGGAGAGGAGGAGAGTGTTGGGAGGACAGCATTAGAGTGAGAGGAGATGACGAGGGTGTTGGGAGGGCAGCATTAGAGGAGTGAGAGGAGAGGAGGAGGATGTTGGGAGAACAGCATTAGAGGAGTGAGAGGAGAGGAGGAGGATGTTGGGAGGACAGCATTAGAGGAGTGAGTGGAGAGGAGGATGGGAGGACAGCATTAGAGGAGTGAGAGGAGAGGAGAGGAGGATGTTGGGAGGACAGCATTAGAGTGAGAGGAGGGTGGTAAATGGTAGGCAGGCATTAGGAGTGCTGCTCTGCTTACGCTGCGGTTGACCATTGCAGCAGCACCATTTATCAGACAGGCCTCCACAGAGCTCCACGGGGTAGGAATTTATAATGCAGACTCCTCCTGATCTAGTCCCAGAAACTAACTCTCCCTTATACCAGTCCTTTGTCTGGATAAATCTGTCTGTGTATTTCTGTCTGTCTATCAATGTATCTTTCTGCCCCTCCCCCTTTCTCTCTCCATCTCTCCCTTCCCCCCTTGGGCGTCTCCTTCAGATTAGGCCTGGGCAAATGCAACACGACTCATCGGACATAAAGATATGGTAAAATATGGGCCAGCGCTCAGAGAGCAGATCTGTAGAGACAGCATGGGAGGAGGATCAGAGACAGCAACAACATGTCTGTTTAAATCAGTGGTCTGTACATCTGCAATGTCAAAATAATATAATAATTAAAATGGTAGCTACACAGAGAGAAATCCCATTGTACGTCATGAATTTAAATATTTTAACGTAGGATATCGATAGAGCATAGGATATATATTGTAGGGTAGGATATAGAGAGGATAATGTAGTTGTGGGTATAATGTAGGTGTGCTATAGGAAACTGCAGCACATGATATGAGTTTAGGTGAAATTATATTCTAGAGAGAGAAATAACAGAACAGACTGAGTGAACCAACTGTGTGCATCAGAGCAGCAAATATAGAGCTGTTGGCAAATCTGTTGAAAGTCACAGAGGGCTTCGACTGGAATCTGAATAGAAATGAGCCAATTAGCAGGCAGTGTGTGTTTGTGCGCACGTGTGTGTGTGTGTGTGTGTGTGTGTTTCTGTCTGCAGACACGGCTGATACTTCCAAGGTGCCCAACATCTCCCACTGCTAATCTGGTGTAGAGTAGAGAAGGTAGGTGGCCCTCAGTTTTATTATCCACACTGGTGGCTCTTAGAGTGTCTGACAGGTCACACAAACACACCCTCGTCACACATTTTTTATTTGACCTTTATTTATCTAGGCAAGTCAGTTAAGAACAAATTCTTATTTTCAATGACGGCCTAGAAACAGTGGGTTAACTGCCTGTTCAGGGGCAGAACGACTGATATTTACCTTGTCAGCTCAGGGATTCAATCTTGCAACCTTCTGGTTAGTAATCCAACACTCTAACCACTAGGCTACCTGCCGCCCGCCCCCACCCACACACACACACACACACACACACACACACACACACACACACACACACACACACACACACACACACACACACACACACACACACACACACACACACACACACACACACACACACACACACACACACACACACACACACACACACACACACACACACACACACACACACACACACACACACACACTTCACCCTGCTCCTCTCCGTTCATGTGATTCCGTTTCTGTTCCATATTATTCCATATTTATACTCTGAGTGTTTGGCCTATGTATCCACTAGAGAGTTTAGCCTGTGTACCTATAGTGGCCAATTAAAACCCCAGCCTCCATTACAGTCAATTAGCTGTCAATCTCTCGCTTCATTTCCCTTGTTAACCCATCAACCCCTGGACACTTCACACAATTTACACAGTGCTGGTTAGAGTGGTAGCACCATTTACTATCATACTGCACTTCAACGCTACATCATGAGGTTAATTAATGCTCCTATAATCCCCTTGTATTCATGTCAGGGTTTCCATTAGCTGGTAATAGTCGACTTTTGGCCGATAAAAAAAATTGAAAAGCCAATAAATAAAATTGGCAGCGGCCAATTGTCCAAGAGAATAAGAAAAAATCCCAAGCAAAATAATGCTTTTTAGCCTATACACATTGATGGAAATTCATTCGACTGGTCATGCTTATTGGTCTATAGGTTCATTTGTATCATTTTGTGGAATTAAATTGGCACGTGTGTACAGTATATTTGTTATGCATCTTATTTATCACACACGTACAGCATGCAGATACAGAGCCTTTGGGCGTAAAATCTGTCAGACAGCGTGAGAGCTGCTGGAAGGGAGGCTTCATCAGCGCGTCACACACCACTTTGCAATGAGCTGGAGGCAGTATGCATTTTGAAAAGATATACTTCATTGTTTGAAAGCTGAAAGTTCTACTACATATTATGAGGCATGTGCGCTGCCCTTTTGACAACGGTGTTTTCCCGCTAATTGCATTATGGAAAGAACATTTGCGTGTAGCCTACTGCCTTGTGCGCATCGCTGAGCTTTATAATGTGAAGAAATAATAGTTCATCAACATTTGAAGATAAAGTGATCTGTTGCATCAGCCTCGTTAATGTAACCTAGGCTTATTGCAGGGCTTGACATTAACTCTGTCCTTCAGACAAGTGGGACTGATCTTTTACAATAGATACAAATACTTTCCGAAACTCAAGATTCTGTAGTAGTAGTTTATTTTTTTAATAACAGTTAACAACCCCCGTCTCCCCAACAATATGCAAACTATAACAAACTGAATCTGAATACAATGAAGCACATCAGTGACATCAGTGAATTCACTGACATTGTCAGTGGGGCAGAATTGATTAATTACTGTATAATACTGAATAGAAAAATAACCTATGCCAGGCTAATTAAAGCTGCTGGTTGCCATAGTGCCTCTAAAATGTAGAGATCAAAATGTCCACAAAGTTTTTCCCACAACACCCCAAATTGACAATAGAAAAGGCAGGGGATCCCACTTGGAAAAATGATATTTCCTTTACGCTGGCTGTGTTCATATTCTATGACCTGCAGGCTGTCTCAACACAAAATAATAACATGAAAGCAAGTTCTCATAGTGTAAACATTTCTTAATTGACACTAAACAGTTGTATTCTATAACCACTTCATTTGTTTGATACAATTACAGTTTTCAGGGGAACCCATTTAAATTTCAGGCCCAAATTTACCCTACATGGCGCTAAACTCATACAATACTACAGAGCTGCTAAACAAATTGTAGGCCTTCCACTATTTGTCACATTGGTTAATCTAGAAGTTAGACCAGAGATATTAGAGAAAGGAATCCCATTGGGCAATGAATGGAGGAACGTATAATGCCCCAACCAGCAGACTGAGTGACCAATCGCTTTCACGTTGTTATGCTGTGTTACGCAATCCCTTCTCAAAGGCAGGGTTTGGGTCGAGAAACCTGCATAACTTCCTCAAAAGTACGTAATGTCACCATTCCAAAGCTATACGATATTAAAGAGAACAAGTTAATTATCTCACATCTTGGAAAATATTTGTAATATTGTGCTTGTTGACGAAATTCATGGTTGTGTTGGGTTTTTGAGTTAGCTCCCAATTGACTCCTATTCACTCCTTGAAGGAGAGCTCTACTTGCCCCAGAGTCGCCCAGAATGCACCGCGTGGCCCATTGACGATGCAAGGACAACGTACACATTGGCCGTTAATACGATTCCAAAGGAGTTTCCCCATCTCCCCAAAAGTATCTCTGGTTAGACGTAACGTAAACTCAATCACTTTTGTACATCGCCTTGGTCCGTACAATTGATCGTATATTAGCGCCCCAAAAACGTAATACTTCCAAATCAACTGTAATGTCAATACCATTGTAAAGCACAATTTCACCCCTTTCCAACAAAATAAACGACATGACCTAAACGCTGCCCATTTCTGCATGATTCAAGACAGCAATGAGCCCCGTCGGGTATTTTTAAAAATGGCGGATGGGGAAGCTGAACTAATGCGTGATAGTGAGAAGGAGAGATGTTGTGTGGGAAAATTGCTTTTTTTCACTCAATCTGTCCAAATTATCACCTTATCGCCTCTAAAATGTAAATAAAACACTATAAAGAGTTTATATAATGTGTGATTACATACCTATTTGAAGGTTTGTATCGAATTTGAATCGGGTTTTTAGCGCGGTGCTAAAGTGATCTTCAGAAGTAAACAGCGGCTTTGAGAATCATAATCACATGCAGTGATGACTCAAAATATGACTAGGTATCCCCCGTACCCTCGTCACTGTCCATTTCTTGTCTTTAAACGATGAGAGAAGTGCTACGCCTGGTGGAGAGAGATTGTAAGACAGAAATAGTAGTTTTATGCGTGCTGTACGTTACGACATGACACGTCATGATGTAACAGAGGGTCAGTTTTTTCAACTTTTCTCCAATACTATAGAGCCATTACCATGTCGATCAACGCTTGAATAGAAACGTCATTCATACCCCAGATTTTGAAGTCAACACAGTCGCTACAGTCCCATTCGTTTTCTTTCCAGCCTCGTTTGAATGTCGCGGTTGCGCACATTTGTACGGAATGGGGTGAGTTTACGTTAGTTTCGTGAGCCAATGCTAAATAGCGTTAGCGCAATAACAATAGTCAATTGCGCTAACGCTAGTTATCAACTACCTTCAAACTACACGCAAACATAAAATGTTATCCACGAGTTCATCTGAATGTGAGGAAGTAGATAAAGGGCTTCAATGCCAAAATACCAAACTATTCCTGCATAGCTAGCATTAGCTGATGAATGTAACCAGTTGGTGGCTAATTGACTGGCAAGTAATGTTAGCCTGCCTTCTATGCTAATGTTATCTAGCTAACTTGGGTGTATATATAGCCAGCCTGTGAACCTGTTAGTCGGTTTCGGGTTACTAAAATCAGGTTGATGAACTTACGTATCTGCAATACCGGGGAAACCCTGACACGTTGAGCAGTACATGACATCTCCCTCTGTGTCGACATATTGAACCCATGGAAACTCACAGGTCGGAATGAATTTTCCTATCGTTTTTCCTCGTATGCTGCCTTTTTAGCAGGTGGTTCAAGGTTTGGTAGTGGTAGTGGACGATGGGGCGCTTTCCTGGTGCCTGGCCAGCTTTCGGGGCTTGTTGAAACATTTTTTATTAGACAGCTATCTACCTCTCTCCATCTCCTAGAGAGAACACCGGCAAGAGAGTAGGCTACATACATTTGAAAACGGAGGTAAAACCGCAGCTACACACACGTGACGAAAGAGAGACTTCAGACGAACCACTCCAACTCACAGCTCAATTCATTAATAGATAGAAAGACCAGTGTCTCCGTGCAGAGATTGGGAGTTGACAGTGCACAACACATCGAATCCTTAGGACACTTTGATCAGATTAATTGTTAGATATATTATTTTTACTTGTCCATTCGGAGAAACCGAGTCTAAATTTTCCTTGTCCGGCATTTTTTTTCCCAGGCAAGCGGACAAGCATTAAAGTCCAGCCCTGCCTACTGGTTGTGTGCATTTGGAATCTATCGTCCCAGTATCTGTCTGGAATAGGCCATTTCTTTCTCGACAAGTTGACCAATAGAATAGGTAAACCTTTCTACAATGGGGGATAGTAGATTGACATAGGCTAATGATTTTTCAGTTGGTTACTTGTCTTGTTGGCTGAGGAAAAGTAAATGTGCACAGTTATTTTAACATCTTCAAAGTGCACATCAGAATTTGGCAGAAGGACCGGCACATTGGTACATCCTCAACTTGCATGTTCTGTTAATATGAACTACAATCATCTAAATGTGATTTCTGTCATTCTGAACACCGTGGGTGGACGCCCTTAATCAGGTTACGCACCCAATGCCTATGGGTCTGGTAAATGTCTCAAAAGTCCGGTAAATTAAAATGCTGCATGTCAAATGTCTGATGCCACATTTTTCTAATGGAAACCCTGATTCATGGACATTACATTTGATTTAGAAACGTATTTGAGTAAAATAAAAACAAAAGGTTTGTTTTGTCATTAAAATGATGGGAAAGCTTAATAAACCAATTAGGCACATTTTGGACGTCCTGACATTATGAACAGAAATGCAATGATTCATTGGATCAGTCTAAAACTTTGCACATACACTGCTCCCATCTAGTGGCCAGAATCTAAATTGCGCCTGGGCTGGAATAACACAATATGTAATTTCTCTTGCAATTTCTTTTTTAAACAACATGTTTTACTAGATCCAATGTGTTATATTCTCCTACATTAATTTCATATTTCCACAAACTTCAAACTCTTTCCTTTCAAATGGTATCAAGAATATGCATATCCTTGCTTCAGGTCCTGAGCTACAGGCAGTGAGATTTGGGTATGTCATTTTAGGCGAAAATTGAAAAAAAGGGTTGGATCCTTAAGCGGTTTTTAAAATGTTGTGCTTCACTGAACAGCAGCTGCAGGTGGCTCTACTCTCACTTTCAGCAAGGCCTCTTGTGGATGAAGGAATTTAAATAATGAATTCAACACATTAAAAACAGATCACAGAAGCAGCAGTAGCTGAGAATTTTATTGTGGCATTATAAACAAATGAACAGAGTAATTTGATATATAATATTGTATTTGCCATAAGCGCTTAGTAACAGCCCCTGAAACAGCTAACTCCCTTACTTGAGAGCCAAAACATGGAGCAAAACATTTATCCCTTGATGAGGAACTAAGAGTACCACAGGGCTGAAGAGGAGATTGCATGTCTTTGTAAGCTGCTTGCCCTCCAGAAAACATGTGTAATCATCCCTAGATTTGTATAAGACTACATACTTGGAGAATTATGTAAAATGTTAAGATTTCCTAGGAACGTCTAGAGTGCTTATCTGTCTATGAATGAATCCTTGGAGGGACCAACAAGAAAACACAAACACGCAAACACACACTCAGACTGACTCATGCACGCTTATACACACAAACACACACGAACGCACGCACACACACCTCCAATCAAGCCCCCTCTCCGACCCCAGTCACAGCACAGTATTGATTCAGTTCTATACACAGAGAGCCCTACTGCTGTGCTGCATATTCCTCATTAGGATTTCTTGAGGAGAGGAGCTCAACTCATACAGGATGAGAGGCGCTCAACTCATACAGGATGAGAGGAGCTCAACTCATACAGGATGAGAGCTCAACTCATACAGGATGAGAGGCGCTCAACTCATACAGGATGAGAGGAGCTCAACTCATACAGGATGAGAGGCGCTCAACTCATACAGGATGAGAGGCGCTCAACTCATACAGGATGAGAGGAGCTCAACTCATACAGGATGAGAGGAGCTCAACTCATACAGGATGAGAGGAGCTCAACTCATACAGGATGAGAGGAGCTCAACTCATACAGGATGAGAGGCGCTCAACTCATACAGGATGAGAGGCGCTCAACTCATACAGGATGAGAGGAGCTCAACTCATACAGGATGAGAGGCGCTCAACTCATACAGGTAAACAGGATGAGAGGAGCTCAACTCATACAGGATGAGAGGCGCTCAACTCATACAGGATGAGAGGTGCTCAACTCATACAGGATGAGAGGCGCTCAACTCATACAGGTAAACAGGATGAGAGGCGCTCAACTCATACAGGATGAGAGGAGCTCAACTCATACAGGATGAGAGGAGCTCAACTCATACAGGATGAGAGGCGCTCAACTCATACAGGATGAGAGGAGCTCAACTCAAACAGGATGAGGGGAGCTCAGCTCATACAGGTAAACAGGATGATAGATGCATTCCAACACTAGTCTCTTCCTGTCACCACAACCAGCTCTCTGCACTCGCACGTATGCACGCACACAGGTATTTCAGAAGAATTCCTCCAAGGTTAAATAATCTAAGGACGAGCCAGGAGGAGGGTCTTTAAATAAACCGAACAGGGGGTCTGTAGAGCAGGGAAGACAGTGAGCCAAAGGAGGACAGGGGGTCTGGGTCCAGGAAAGGGGCTGTGGACTGAGACGTGGGCCAGACCATGGGCGGGAGGCAGAGGGGCCCTGGCCAGGCGAAAGGAAGCTCGACTGTGCTCCGACAGTATTCCTGAAGAGACTAAAAATAACCACACAGTAAACAGTCCTCCAGGGAGTAGCTCTAGAGGACAGTGTGTGTGTGGTGTGTGGTGTGTGTGTGTACACAGTTTACTATACATCTGAGTACCAGAAGTCCTCGCAAGAATTGTAAACCAACAACAATTCAGAGAAGTCTAGGCTATTTTAGGTTCAGCGGTTAGGTTAAGGGTTAGGGTTAGGTTTGAATTAGGGTTAGTTGTTAATGGTTAAGGTTAGGGATATAGGATTTTGAATTGGAATCAATTGTTTGGTCCCCAAAAAGTCCTCACAAGTATGTGTGAGAGTGAGTGAGAGAGGCAACCCCAGTCCCAGAGGTATGGTATGGGATGTAGCTTGTCAGATGTCAAGGCCAGTAGTTTGGGGAGCGGCTCATCTGGACAAAGAGGCCCCAGGGAGGGGTGCTGTTCGCTGGGTGGATGACCCCACATCTACCCCACTATCCCAAAGCCCTGGGGAGGTGGGAGGAATGTAGCAAAGCACTGACAAAGAGATCCACTACGACCCTGCTATTCTCAGTTATAACAGCTGTGTGTGTGTGTGTGTGTGTGTGTATACACATTCACATACTCAAATCAAAGGGAAAGGAAAGGATGCAGCAGCAGTCCATGTTATTCAACAGTGGTAAGGTAAAGATATTAGCTGCCACTGAGAAGGATGAGTTCACTAAGTTCAGCCCCAGGATAGATTTAATGGGGAAAGTCAGATATGAGGATCCATATTATCGGTCTTATTACCTCTGTAATGCTGCAGTTCACAGGCACACACCATTTCGCTGGTGTAATCTAACATAATATAAGCCAGGTGCTCAGGCATCTCTCTCTCTCTCTCTCTCTCTCTCTCTCTCTCTCTCTCTCTCTCTCTCTCTCTCTCTCTCTCTCTCTCTCTCTCTCTCTCTCTCTCTCTCTCTCTCTCTCTCTCTCTCTCTCTCTCTCTCTCTCTCTCTCTCTCTCTCTCTCTCTCTCTCTCTCTCTCTCTCTCTCTCTCTCTCTCTCTCTCTCTCTCTCTCTCTCTCTCTCTCTCTCTCTCTCTCTCTCTCTCTCTCTCTCTCTCTCTCTCTCTCTCTCTCTCTCTCTCTCTCTCTCTCTCTCTCTCTCTCTCTCTCTCTCTCTCTCTCTCTCTCTCTCTCTCTCTCTCTCTCAGCCACTCTCCTCCTATCATAAAGAGGTCATGTCAGCCTGCTGCTGGGTTTAACACTTTCTGTGGACACATGACACTCTTGTGATGACACTCTCATGCCCCATTTGCCCACTGTCTCAAGAGATAAATCCATGTCTAAGTCAGTGAAGGATTATGATAGCTAGCTACAAGCTTGTCTCCTTGGTGCCACAAATGGGTCACTCTTACCAGCCTGTCTGTTGCAGACGTAAGGCTACGTCAGTGTGTGTGTGTGTTCATGTCCAACAGTATCCTTTAAATACTTTCCCCTTGATTAAGGAATTCACTAGGGATTTTTCTAGTTGATTATAAGGCCTGAGTCTTTGTCTAGACGAGGGAGAGTTCATTTCCTTTGTTTTGTGGACTTGTCATGTAAGCCACCCTGTCCTGTGTGTGTACGTACTTCAAATGTCCCTGTCACTGTCATTGTGTTTGCTGAGAGACTTCTCTTCCACCACACGTTGTTCACTCTATTTTGTTTTAGTCTCTGTAACTATATCCTTCTCCTTCAACGTTACAAAAAGCTTATAGGCGTTTCAAGTTGTCGGCGCCGCGTCAGAGCTTTGAAAGGGCGTTTTTTTGGGTTCCCATTGTTTGTGGTCGGAGATTATGAGGCCCTTCTAGGTGGGATCCCAGCCAGCCAGGACTAGCAGCTTCCTTCACACACACAACCTTACTCTCAGCTTAGGGAGGCAGACTTTTTAGTGTCTTTCTCGCTCTCCAGACTTTCACGTTTTTCCACACAGAGAAATGAGACACATTCCTTTAGAAACGGCTCATCACGGTTTTGCAGAAACGTGACCTACAGTAGAATCTGCCAGTGAATAATTTTCACTATCACTATGGTTTAATATGGGGAAAAGTCATAATATACACAGAACATCTGATAAATAAATATTGAAGGTTACTATAGCGACATCACCGGCATACAAGTCCAATTTCATTTCATTACATTTGTTTTTACGTATACATCCCCCCCCCCCCCCCCCCCATGTTGCTTTCAATAAAAATAAGTCATGGCCTGGGAATGCTTTGAAGCCTGTCTAGCTCCCAACAGGTAGAGACTCAGCCACAGTAGATATAAAAACCTGCTACAGTATCACTGTTTGATGTAAACTGCTTTGAGAGAGAGCGCGAGAGAATGAAAGCGAGTCCCCATGAGCCCTCCTGGTCTCCTATTCCTTTTTATAAAACACTCCTGTATGGAGGAGCTCAGTCCTGCCTCCCACCATTCTGCACTAACCTGTGTAGTTCTATACAGCAAGTTATTCAAGATGGTTGGGATTCAGCCAAAGAGCCTCCACCTATAGCACCATGGGCATACTATATATTGTTTCACAGGAAGTGAAACAGAAGGGAAGTATAAAAATAACACTGAAACTACTGTGGTAATGAAACCACTGGACTGTAGTAGCACCGCCAGCTTGAAACGCATTACGTTTTCCAAATGGCACCCTATTCCCTACTTTTGAGCAAGTAGTGCACTATATATGAAATATATGAAATAGGGAAGTAGGCCCCTATTTGAACCCCTTCTGAACAGATTCTACAATGCTGTTGTTTCTAATACAAACTATTTGTTAATTTAATATAACTGATGTAAGACCCTATTAAAACATGCAACGGGCAAAGAAAACACATTACAGTTAGTTGCTATTCACTTGCAACCATCACAGACTGATATTTTCATAAATAATGAATGAACTTGCTGGCTATCGTTCAGCAAGATGATTCAATCAAGACCTCTCTATTCCTGGATCTGTCTCTATTCTCTAGCTACATTCTACTGACCTCTAACATGCTGCGTGCGCATGTTGTCCATCCACACCAGACGCCATCAGGACACGCAGGCTCAAATATAAAAACAAACTCTGAACCACCTATATTCATTTGGGGACAGGTCAAAAAGCATGAAACATTCATGGTCTAGCTTGCCGTTGCTAGTTCATTTGTCCTGGGATATAAACATCGGGTTGTTATTTTACCTGAAATGCACAAGGTCCTCTACTTCGACAATTAATCCATAGATAAAAAGGTAAACCTAGTTAGTTTCTAGTAATCTCTCCTCCTTCAGGCTTCTCCTTCTTCTTTGGACTTTCTATGGCGGTTCGCAACCAACTTTAAGGTGCATTACCACCACCAACCAATCTTTCAATCACCCACGTGGGAATATGCACCTAAAAACCAATGAGGAGATGGGTATGCAGACGCTCGTTGAAGCACGAGAGCAGTTTGGATGAAATGATTGAATAACATGTATGTGTACATTTATTTTGCCATGCTCACACGTATAACGCAAGCGGTGTGGTTAGCATGTAACAAGCCTTAAAAATATCTAATATGGGGGCCTGCCAGGTGGCACAGCGTTTTAAGGCACTGTTGCAGTGCTGATGCATCATTACAGCCCTGGGTTCGCGTCACAGCCGGGCCGTGAGCGGGAGACCCATGAGGCGGTGCACAATTAATTGGCCCAGCATCGTCCGGGTTAGGGAAGGGTTTGGCTGGCCGGGATCTCCTTGTCTCATTCTGCTCTAGCGACCCCTTGTGGCGGTCTGGGCACCTGCAAGCGGACTTTGTTCGTCAGTTGGGCGGTGTTTCCTCCGACACATTGGTGTGGCTGGTTTCCGGGTTAAGCCAGCAGTGTGTCAAGAAGCAATGCAGCATGGCAGGGTCGTGTTTCGGAGGAAGCGTGGCTCTCGACTTTCACCTCTCCCGAGTCCATAGGGGAATTGCAGCGATGAGACAAGACAAACTCCCAATTGGATACCACGAAAGTGGGGTAAAAGTGTAAAAAATGATAAAAGGAATATCTAATATGTCTCTCTAAGGACATTAGACAGCATTGGCTTAACACTCGAAGATCTGGATTGGTGATACTCCCAGAACACTGGTATTAAATTCCACACACACTCACACACACCTACCTCTTGCTATCAGTCTGGCGGGCCAGGCTCGTGTCACAGTAATAGGCTGTACAGATGACAAGGCACACAGGAGCCTTGGGTGGAGTTATGACCACAGTAAACAAAGCCTTGAAGTGTGGCCCTGCAGAGGAGAATACGAGATACACACACAATCACTGATGATGAATTCACAGCAGCCTTGTAAATTGTTTTGGGTACTCAAAGAATAAACGGTACGACCACAGAAATGACATGTAAGTGACATTGAACATCTCTCACTGAGTTACAGTATGCCTAGTTCACACAGAGGAGAAAGGAACGAGGCATTCATGGAAATCAATAGGAGACTGAAAAGTGTGGTTGGCCGTTTCAAAAAGACAGAACAGAGCCAATGTTATCTATCATAATGGTTGCTTTTTAAAGTCACACAGCTGTCAGATACAGTATGTACGGATTGCAGGTGTGTATGTGTGACTGTCTGAACTGTGTGTGTGTACTGCTGCGGCTGTGTGACTAACCAGACCCCAGCTGTTGCAGACGCCACAGCAGCGAGTAAAGCACGCACACACAGAAAGCCTACTGGGAAAGCTATGGGTACTGCTGCTCATCTCCCATAATCCTTTACTCCGCCAACACCACAGCTGCCAAGGATATCCCAGGGGTTGACATGCCCCAGACGTCTCTCTCTGTCTCTGATGTTCCGTACAGTACACTACGTTAAGTTAAACTAAACTCCACACAGTACAGATAGGAAGTCAACATCTAAACATATTGTAAATATCACATTTTAAATCTGAAAAACAGGAACAGGAAAAAGTAGCTAGACTGTTTTCTATCGCGCATGAACTAATCGATTGGACGACAGAGAAAGAAAAGTGTTGCCGTGTAACTTCAAAACTCTCTCCCCCCCCCCCCCATTCTCTCGCTCTCTCTTTCTCCGAGATGGAGTACCCTACCGTGACACTGAGTGCCCTCCTGGCACACAAGGCCGCCAAGCCAACCTGTCCATCCATCACCTAGCAACCCCATCACCCATGGAGACACAGAAAAGAAGAGGGATGAAATGACAGACTGAACAGACCTTAACCTCTCGTCCTCACCAAGAGAGACTGACAAGGGGGATTTCTTCCCAGATCTAGAGAGAGAAAGAGACAGCCAGCCAGACAAACACATAGCCCTGTCAATACTATGTGATTATACAAGGTGAGAGTTACAGCCAGACAGACACATAGCCCTGTCAATACTATGTGATTATACAAGGTGAGAGTTACAGCCAGACAAACACATAGCCCTGTCAATACTATGTGATTATACAAGGTGAGAGTTACAGCCAGACAGACACATAGCCCTGTCAATACTATGTGATTATACAAGGTGAGAGTTACAGCCAGACAGACACATAGCCCTGTCAATACTATGTGATTATACAAGGTGAGAGTTACAGCCAGACAGACACATAGCCCTGTCAATACTATGTGATTATACAAGGTGAGAGTTACAGCCAGACAGACACATAGCCCTGTCAATACTATGTGATTATACAAGGTGAGAGTTACAGCCAGACAGTCAGTCAATAAGATGCCTATAGAAGAGAGATGGATCGATGGCCATGAGGTACAAGCTATTCATCACACAATCACTCGACAAGACAAGAACTGCAATTTTCTGGGCCTATTCACAAACAGATTCCCATCTGGAGTGCGCTCTCGCTGGATAAGAACAAAATGGGACAATCTAACAATGGGGTGGGGGCTGTGTGGAGCAGGTTGAGAGACTGACCATGATGGGAGAAGAGAGCAGCTGAGGGGTGTGGTGGTCTGAGGGGGACATGAATCAGGACAAGCATATACTGTAGGCTAAAGGAGTGAGACATTCCAAAACACTCAGCACAGGTCTATAGAGTATAACATAGAACCTGCTTAGTTTTTGAGTTAAATTTCTTTTTCACAGTTGTGGTTGAAAACGTCTTAAAATACACTATATGTACACACACAAAAGTATGTGGACACCCCTTTAAATTAGTGGATTAGTCCATTTAAGCCATTAACGACAGGTGTACCGAGCACACAGCCATGCAAACTCCAGAGACAAAAATTGCCAGTAGAATGGTGACTTTCAACGTGGCACCGTTTCCAACAAGTCAGTTTGTCAACTTTCTGCCCTACTAGAGCTGCCCCGGTCAATTGTAAGTGTGTTATTGTGAAGTGGAAACATCTAGGAGCAACAACGGCTCAGCCACAAAGTGGTAGGACACACAATCTCACAGAACGGGACCGCCAAGTGCAGAAGCGCGTAGCACATAAACATTGTTCTTCTTCGGGTTACAACGCTCACTACAGAGTTGCACACTGCCTCTGGAAGCAACATCAGCACAATAACTGTTCGTCGTGAACATCATGAAATGGGTTTCCATGGCCGAGCAGCCGCACACAAGCCTAAGATCACCATGCGCAATGCCAAGCGATGGTTGGAGTGGTGTAAATGCGTTCTCTGGAGTGATGAACCACATTTCACCATCTGACAGTCCGACAGACAAAACTGAGTTCGGAGGATGCCAGGACAACGCTACCTGCCCGAATGCATAGTGTCAACTGTAAAGTTTGGCGGAGGAATAATGGTCTGGTGCTCTTTTTCATGGTTCGGGTTAGGCCCTTTAGTTCCAGTGAAGGGAAATCTTAATGCTACAGCATACAATGACATTCTAGATGATTCTGTGCTTCCAACTTTGTGGCAACAGTTTGGGGAAGGCCCTTGTCTGTTTCAGCATGACAATGCCCCCTTGCACAAATCAAGGACCATACAGAAAATGGTTTGTCGAGATCGGTGTGGAAGAACTTGACTGGCCTGCACAGAGCCCTGACCTCAACCCCATCGAACACCTTTGGGATGAATTGAAATGCGGACTGTGAGCCAGGCCTAATCGGCGAACATCGGTGCCCAAAGCCGGTCCCCGCAGCAATGTTCCAACATCTAGTGGAAAGCCTTACCAGAAGAGTGGAGGCTGTTATAGCAACAAAGCTTGGACCAACTCCATATTAATGCCCATGATTTTGGAATGAGACGTTCGAGGAGCAGGTGTCCACACACACTACATGACCAAATGTATCTCGAAATGGTTGACAGCTTAACTTTAATCCAGCCCTCATCAGCTGCTGTCAGTGTTTTCGTAACATTAAACATTAAAACTGGAGCTGTGTAAAAGAGGACAGAGAGGGGAGCTGCCAAAAAAGGTTTTGCTCATGACATCAACTGAAGTGCCTGGAATCTTACTGATGCTCAGTGTGAGTGTCACAACATCCCTGATGAGTGAAAGACAGATGAATATGTCCCTTCTACACCCAGAGTGATGGACGGACGCACGCACGCGCACACATGCACACAGTGTGAAATATTACTGGATAGTGTTGTTTCACATACCCAAGCACATATTGCAGAGACAGCAGTGGAGGTCTAAGGTCTCTTGCTGTCCTTATCCAATCATCATGCAGCAAGTTTGATTACAACTGGATTTCCTCTACTCACTTCCTGTCCAAGTAGTTCCCATTGGATCCTTTCCTGCCATCTTCATCATAACCTTTCTTCCTGAATGATCATGTGTTCCCATACAATAACAGTCCCATTCCTTAACATTCCCATTCCCTATGAACAAAACAAATGCTTTGTCGGATACCTAATCATGAACCTCAACCCTCATACCGTCTCCTCTCTCTCTTGTTTTCTTCTTAATTCTCCTCCCTCGTCTTTCTGTTTCACATCTCCTTTTCATTCCAATAATATGTGTCTCCTGTTCCGAAAGAAAGAACAGAACATCCTTCCCTATTCCCAGTGTTTAGTCATGCATTGCATTATAGATGATTAAACTACCACCCTTCTCCCTTCTAAAGGGCAGTGAACTTGAAAAGAATGCACAACAACATACTAGAATGCACAACAACATACCAGAATGCACAACAACATACGAGAATGCACAACAACATACTAGAATGCACAACAACATACTAGAATGCACAACAACATACTAGAATGCACAACAACATACTAGAATGCACAACAACATACCAGAATGCACAACAACATACTAGAATGCACAACAACATACTAGAATGCACAACAACATACTAGAATGCACAACAACATACTAGAATGCACAACAACATACCAGAATGCACAACAACATACTAGAATGCACAACAACATACCAGAATGCACAACAACATACTAGAATGCACAACAACATACTAGAATGCACAACAACATACCAGAATGCACAACAACATACCAGAATGCACAACAACATACCAGAATGCACAACAACATACTAGAATGCACAACAACATACCAGAATGCACTCAAATGAACTAGAATGTTGTAAAATACACCATTCTTTAGTTTTGGCCTGAGCTTTCCTCTCCTTTCCTCTTCAGTCGTTCAGTATTCTGAGGAGGTTTTCTGGCCCTGCTTGAGTTCAGAACCTTTTTGTTGCTGCTCACTGCAGCACAGTCCCTTCTTGCTGCGTGCCTCCTCTTTTTCAATATCCCCCTCTCCTCTTTTCTAATCTCTCTTCTTCCAGCACTCCCTCCATCTCTAGTCCTGAGAGATTGCCAGCATTATCACAAGACACACACAGACATCTTTCATTCCACTACATTTCCTGTCCACTTCAAACTCCCCCTCCCCTGCCCGATGGTTGATATATGTGTTTGATAAATACATTCCTATATTCTTACATAGTTGGTTAAACGTTAAAAGGGCTTTTGCGACCAAGGTCAAATCATTTTTAGGGGGATATTTTTCTAATTGTGAAGAACCTAGCTCACACTCAATTATGGAGAATTGTATCTAGTACTCTTGTTTAACACTAACCATGTTTCCATACAGTTTTTATGCGAGTAAAGTCATATCATATAAAAAAATTATGACAGCTGTGATGGCAACAGGAAGTTTGTGTAATTGAATAAATGCCAACAGATATTTTGTTCATTTGACACGGTGGGGTGTTTTTGTGTCTGTAAAATTAACTATGCGAGAAATGACGGTGGAAACACCTTTATGCACAAATATTGAAATAATAACCATCATATCGAAATCAATTTTGATTCACGTGATGATATGAAGAGTGGTCCTCCCACTACGACTCGGGAAACCATGCCGTTTCTTAGGCTACAGATTAAATAAAAGATGAACTTCACAGGGTTGTGAAAGTGCAAGGTGATGAGCTTGATGCTCCTTCACAATAAATATTGAGGGTCTTATTCTGGTGACATGATGATCGATGCTTGGCTGCCGCTTGATACAAATACAAAATATACATACTCTTATCCATAATAATCTCATCGTCTAGATAAGGCTGGGTGATACAGTGCATTCGGAATGTATTCAGACCCCTTAACTTTTTCAACATTTTCTTACGTTACAGCCTTATTCTAAAATGGATTCAAATGGATTTCCCCTTCAATCTACACACAACACCGCATAATGACAAAACAAAAACAGGTTTAGACATTTTTGCACATTTATTTATATACGTACAGTGCCTTGCGAAAGTATTCGGCCCCCTTGAACTTTGCGACCTTTTGCCACATTTCAGGCTTCAAACATAAAGATATAAAACTGTATTTTTTTGTGAAGAATCAACAACAAGTGGGACACAATCATGAAGTGGAACTACATTTATTGGATATTTCAAACTTTTTTAACAAATCAAAAACTGAAAAATTGGGCGTGCAAAATTATTCAGCCCCTTTACTTTCAGTGCAGCAAACTCTCTACAGAAGTTCAGTGAGGATCTCTGAATGATCCAATGTTGACCTAAATGACTAATGATGATAAATACAATCCACCTGTGTGTAATCAAGTCTCCGTATCAATGCACCTGCACTGTGATAGTCTCAGAGGTCCGTTAAAAGCGCAGAGAGCATCATGAAGAACAAGGAACACACCAGGCAGGTCCGAGATACTGTTGTGAAGAAGTTTAAAGCCGGATTTGGATACAAAAAGATTTCCCAAGCTTTAAACATCCCAAGGAGCACTGTGCAAGCGATAATATTGAAATGGAAGGAGTATCAGACCACTGCAAATCTACCAAGACCTGGCCGTCCCTCTAAACTTTCAGCTCATACAAGGAGAAGACTGATCAGAGATGCAGCCAAGAGGCCCATGATCACTCTGGATGAACTGCAGAGATCTACAGCTGAGGTGGGAGACTCTGTCCATAGGACAACAATCAGTCGTATATTGCACAAATCTGGCCTTTATGGAAGAGTGGCAAGAAGAAAGCCATTTCTTAAAGATATCCATAAAAAGTGTTGTTTAAAGTTTGCCACAAGCCACCTGGGAGACACACCAAACATGTGGAAGAAGGTGCTCTGGTCAGATGAAACCAAAATTGAACTTTTTGGCAACAATGCAAAACGTTATGTTTGGCGTAAAAGCAACACAGCTCATCACCCTGAACACACCATCCCCACTGTCAAACATGGTGGTGGCAGCATCATGGTTTGGGCCTGCTTTTCTTCAGCAGGGACAGGGAACATGGTTAAAATTGATGGGAAGATGGATGGAGCCAAATACAGGACCATTCTGGAAGAAAACCTGATGGAGTCTGCAAAAGACCTGAGACTGGGACGGAGATTTGTCTTCCAACAAGACAATGATCCAAAACATAAAGCAAAATCTACAATGGAATGGTTCAAAAATCAACATATCCAGGTGTTAGAATGGCCAAGTCAAAGTCCAGACCTGAATCCAATCGAGAATCTGTGGAAAGAACTGAAAACTGCTGTTCACAAATGCTCTCCATCCAACCTCACTGAGCTCGAGCTGTTTTGCAAGGAGGAATGGGAAAAGATTTCAGTCTCTCAATGTGCAAAACTGATAGAGACATACCCCAAGCGACATACAGCTGTAATCGCAGCAAAAGGTGTCGCTACAAAGTATTAACTTAAGAGGGCTGAATAATTTTGCACGCCCAATTTTCAGTTTTTGATTTGTTAAAAAAGTTTGAAATATCCAATAAATGTCGTTCCACTTCATGATTGTGTCCCACTTGTTGTTGATTCTTCACAAAAAAATACAGTTTTATATCTTTATGTTTGAATCCTGAAATGTGGCAAAAGGTCGCAAAGTTCAAGGGGGCCGAATACTTTCGCAAGGCACTGTATATATATATTATATATATATATATATATATATATATATATATATATATATATATATATATATATATATATATATATATATATATATATATATACACACAAAAAATGAAATATCACATTTACATAAGTATTCAGACCCTTTACTCAATACTTTGTTGAAGCACCTTTGGCAATGATTACAGCCTTGAGTCTTCGTGGGTATGACTCTACAAGCTTGGCACACCTGTATTTGGGGAGTTTCAACAATTCTTCTCTACAGATCCTCTCAAGCTCTGTCAGGTTGGATGGGGTGTGTTGCCGCTCAGCTATTTTCAGGTCTCTCCAGAGATGTTCGATCATGTTCAAGTCCGGGCTCTGGCTGGGCCAATCAAGGACATTCAGAGACTTGTCCCAAAGCCCCTCCTGCGTTATCTTGGCTGTGTGCTTAGGGTTGTTGTCCTGTTGGAAGGTGACCCTTCACCCTAGTCTGAGGTCCTGAGCGCTTTAAAGCAGGTTTTCATGAAGGATCTCTGTACTTTGCGCCGTGAATTTTTCCTTTGATCCTGACTAGTCTCCCAGTCCCTGCCACTGAAAAACATCCCCACAGCATGATGCCGCCACCACCACGCTTCCCCGTAGGGATGGTGCCAGGTTTCCACCAGATGTGACGCTTGGCATTCAGGACAAAGAGTTCAATCTTGGTTTACTAAGGCCAGGTGAATGTCACCTCCCTGACCAAGGCCCTTCACCCTCGTTTGCTCATTTTGGGCCGGGCAGCCAGCTCTGAGAAGAGTCTTGGTGGTTCCAAACGTCTTCCATTTAAGAATGATGGAGGCCACTGTGTTTTTGGGGACTTTCAATGCTGCAGAACTGTTTTGGTACCCTTCCTCAGATCTGTGCCTCAACACAATCCTGTCTTGGAGCTCTAAGGACAATTCCTTTGACCCCATGTCTTGGTATTTGCTCTGACATGCACTGTCAACTGTGGGACCTAGACAGGTGTGCGCCTTTCCAAATCATGTTGAATCAACTGAATTTACCACAATTGGACTCCAATGAAGTTGTAGAACCATCTCAAGGATGATCAATGGAAACAGAATGAACCTGAGCTTAATTTCGAGTCTCATTATGTAAATAAGGTATTTCTGTTTTTGCTTTGTCATTATGGGGTAGTGTTTGTAGATTGATAAAGACATATTTTAAATGAAATGTAGAATAAGGCGGTAATGTAACAAAATGTGGAAGGGGTCTGAATACTTTTTGAATACAGTGTATATAAAATATTTTTATTTTGTCCGCTTGTTCTCATGTTGCAATTTGTCTCGTCTCCTTCGCTCCTCTGTGCCGTGTGCACCTTCCCATTTACACCAGAGATCTGTATATAATGATGAGATGCACATCTCCGCCCCAACAATGGGAGTCGTTGTCCCAAAGGCGGGAAAGCAGGCGACAAGCTTAGGTCCAAAATAAGCCCATAGCAATGCATTGGCCTTATTTTGAACAGATTATAGCGCTTCGCTTCTTCCTCTATGGTTTACACACACACACACCAAGCCCCTCCCCCTGCCTCTCACGCCAACAAAGCTGAGAGGTCACATCTTCCTCGCTGACAAGCGGTTTCAACTCGTAATTTGGATTTGAGGTTTGGTCCAACAGAACAGATCATATACACACCACAACACATGGAGACATTATTTTACTGTAATAGACAAGAAGTTCACTTTTTTTTAATGACAGCCGTTTTATGTCTCAACTCCTCAAATTGCGTGCAGAGCAGACACTATTAAAACAAGAGCATTACTGAACAATGATTCTGGAAAATGAATGTTCAGTTTGTCTCACGCAGCATTGAGATACCGCTAGCAGCATTTTAGCCAAAGACTGTTAAACTAGCTATATAGTCTGTGTTTTATAAATGTGCAATACGCATAAAGCATAACTATATAAGGAATTGGAAACTCGTTCTCATTCTGAGAAATAAGGTAAGCCACTTGATTTCAACATCTGAACAAAATGGACAGGCTAGCATGCTGTTCAAACAGTTGGAGACTAACAGAAGGTTGTGTTCATAACAATTCAACTGTTCAACCTTGTTAGCTAGCAAATAGATCCAAATTGGCTACAATATAAAGATTAGCCAGCTAATCTCTAGCAAGTGGGCTTGAGATTGTTGATGAGGCCCGTGTTAATTTTCCATAGCCTAACGCCTGCTACAAGAAGTTATTAGTGAATGTGCATTATGCATGCTTCTATTTACATTTTTAACATAATTAGGCTTTTCTCCCACTTTTTATGGAGACTCTTTGGGTCGGCTCGCTCAATATAAATGGCGCCAGAGATGTGGGAAAGAGGAGACGGTTGGGTGAATATGTAAAACCCCAAAAAGTACAGGTGTTGTTTCTGTCGGAGACGCATAGTGATGTGTTGAATGACGTCGATTGGGGGCTCTGGTGGAAAGGGGAAAGTGTGTTGAGCCATGGAACAAATGTTAGCGCAGGGGTGGCAGTCCTTTTTGTACCTGGTCTGGCGGTAAAAATGTGCTCCTCAAAAGAGTTGTGAATGGGTAGACCGCTTGTAGTAGAATCAGAAATTAACAACCAGGGTTTTGTCCTTATAAATGTGTATGCGCCTAACACAGAGAGAGAGAGGGGGTTCTGTTTGGGTGTCTTAGACAGGAACTCTCACAGGTAGCGCCTGAGAAGACGCTGGTGGTCGGCGAGGGCTGGAACTGTACAATGGATTTTACGTAAGACAGAAATGGGTAGGAGCCTCATTCAGGCTCAGTGGTGTTAAGGGACATCATTAAATCAGTTTGCCCTAATGGATGTTTGGAGAACTATACATCCCAACACAAGATACATGGGTAAAGGTTTTTGGGGCTAGGGTGAGTGCAGCCTGACTTGATCGATTTTACATGTCCAGGAATCAGGGCAATAAGCTGTTGGGTGCTACCATTCTCCAAGTGGGTTTTTCAGATCACCAAATAACCATGGCTCGGCTGTCTATTTCACCAGGGCCTCGGCAGGCATCCTATTGGAAGTTTAATGTAAAGCTCTTACAAGATGCCACTTTTTGCTCAGGTTTCCAGACCTTTTGGGAAAGGTGGGGGCAGCAAAGAGAGGAGTATGAGTCTCGGAGTCAATTTTGGGATGTGTGAAGTCTAAATTCTGCTTTTCTGTCAACAGTATACAGCTCTCATCCTCAGAGGCTAGGAGAGTATTGGGGGAACTAGAGCGTTGTATTAGTGAGATAGAGGTAGAGATGGTGGGGCAAGGCAATGTAGGCCTCCAGACTAATTTAGCTGAATTACGTAGGGACCTGGGTAGTTTTTTTCTAGGTTAAAGCAAAGGGAGCACTTGTAAGAGCTAGGTTCTCCATGCTCAAGGAGATGGATGCTCCCAGCTACTTCTTCTTTGGTTTGGAAAGACAGAGCGGTGAAGCCAAGGGTATGCATTGTCTACGGCTGTCTGATGGGCGGGTGACCTCTGTGGTGGGGGAGATGCGGCTGTCTGATGGGCGGGTGACCTCTGTGGTGGGGGAGATGCGGGAGCGGACTGTGGAGTTTTATACTGAATTGTATAGGGCAGAAGTGTGTGATCCTATGTGTGCTCAGGTTTTGTTTGCAGAACTCCCTAAGCTCTCTCTGGCACAGAGGGATGAAATGGACATTCCTCTGTTGTCCCATGATCTGGCAGAGGCCATAACCCAGATGTCCCCTGGCCGTGTACCGGGGGTCGATGGACTCCCAGTGGAGTGGAGTCTTATAAAACAATTCTGGAGAATAATTGGACTGGACTTCTTTTGCGCGAGTGCTTCGGGATAGGAGAGTTGCTGATGAACTGTCGTCGGGAGGCTCTGACTCTCCTATCCAAGAAAGGGGACTTATGTGCACTTAAGAACTGGAGGTTCAAGGCTGAAGTCCCATCTGGACTCTATAGTATACAAGGACCAGACATATTGTGTACCGGGACGTTCAATCACAGACAACTTGTTCTTTCAATCAGGGAAGGGTTGGAAATGTCGAGAGTTTCTAATGTGAACTTTGAACTGGTCTCTTTAGACCAAGATAAGGCTTTTGATAGAGTGAACCATGAGTATCTGTTTAATGTGATGTCTGTGTTTGGGGAAAAGTTTTTAGCCTGTGTGAAGATGTTGTATGGTCAAGGTGGGAGGGGGGCTCAGTAGGCCAGCCTGGGTGTATAGTGTATACCAGGGCAGTTATATACACTAGCCATTGAGCATTTTTTGGGCCTGCAATGCAGGAGACTGCAGGGAGCGTGCTGGACAGGGATGAGTGTGTTGATAGGCATTGCAGTGTCAGCGTATGCAGATGACGTTTCTGTGATGGTTAGGGATGGTCAGGTTATGCAGGCACTAGAGACCAGTCTGAAGGTGTACGAGGGAGCTTCGTCAGTTAGGCTAAACTGGGGCAAGAGCAAAGCTCTGTTATGTGGGACATGTAGGGATAGGGCCCCCCTCTGCTTCCAGGGGGTTTGCAGTGGGGTTGTGAAGGGCTTTACATTTTGGGGGTGTAACTGGGCTCGGAGAGGTGGGTCAGAAAGAACTGTGAGGGGCTGTCACAGGCAGTGGTGTCAAGACTGGCCAGGTGGAGGTGGCTCCTGTCCCAAGTGTCATATAAAGGGAGGGTGCTGATATTCAACAACCTGGAAGTATCTTCCCTGTGGCATAAACTGGCTGTCCTCAACCCCCCTGCCGGTCTGCTCGCAGACCTGCAAAGCAAGCAGGTGGATTTTTTCTGGTCGGACCATCACTGGCTGAGGGCGGCAGTGTTGTACATGTCCATACATGAAGGAGGACAGAGCCTGGTGGAACTGAAGAGCAGGGTGGCTGCATTCCGACTAAAGGCGGTGCAGAGACTGCTGTTCCATACCGATGTCGGCTGGAGGGAACCAGCATGCACGCTGCTGAGGAGAGCTGGCGGATTAGAGTTGGTTCGGCAGCTGTTCCTCATGAAGCTGAAGAGGCTGAGTACTGCAGGTCTCTCTGATTTTTACTCTGCAGTGCAGAAGGCCTGACAGCTGCTAAGGCCCACATAAGAAGAGGGTGTGGAGACAGGCTCCTCCCGCACCCAGAGCCCAATCTTCCACAACCCAGCCATCCCTTTGAGATTGGTTCAGTTGGCCACCCTGCAGAGGCAACTGATGGCAGCGGGTTTACAAAGGCTGGGTGACCTGCGGCTGCTGGGAGAGGAGGGGTGGAAAACCCTGGAAGTCCTGGCACAACAAACAGGACTAACATCTCTTAGGCTGCTGGAGAGATTCCTGGAGGAGGTCCAGGAGGCCCTGTCTGAGCCGGTAAGGGGGGGGGGGGGGGGGGGGGGGGGTTTTCTAGCAGCCAAAGGGGGAGGGGCCACCACTGCAGGTGCTGGCAGAGACTGGAGACTGGCAAGGGGGTCTGGAGGACTTGTTAGATTTTAACACTCCGAGCCTGGGGGAGTTTGAGGGGTTGGGAGGTAAAGCCCTCTACAACCTCTGTGTTAAGGTTAGGAACATTAGGAGCCTAACAGGAGTGAAGGCACATCAGTGACAGGGGGTATGTGGGGCGGAGAGTATGGTGGGTTTTAGATGGAGGGGGCTCTACAAACTCTCAGTACCAAAGAGGTCAGGGGACCTCCAGTGGAGGGTTCTACATGGAGCCCTGGCCACTAACAGCTGGTTGGCACAAGTTGACCCGGGAGTCAGACAGGGGTGTACTTTCTGTGTCATGGGTGAATCTGTGACTCATGTGTTTTCTGTGTGCGTTCTGTTGGAACGTCTGTGTGAGATGTTGAGGGTGGAGTTTACTGTTGGGATGTTTATAATGGGATACAGGTATTCTAATAAGGAAATGGCCAAATGTGTGTTGTTGAGTTTTCTGTTTGCTCAGGCAAAGTTGGCTATTTGGCTAACAAGGAGGAACAGGGTCAAAGGTGGGGGGATAACAGACCCTTTACTATTATTTAATGGTATGATCTCTGTGCGCCTTAGGGTAGAATTTGAGTTCTATAGAATGATAAAAAGTGTGGAGATGTTTCAGGAGATATGGTGTGTCGGGCGGGGAGGGGGGCTCTGTCCAGCTGGGGAAGATGGGCTGGCTAGAAGTAGTGAGGTTTTGGTTATTGTGATTTCTGGTGTTTTGTATCATGGGATAGAGGGCAAGGAGAGCATGCAGTACAGGGGATATTAGTTGTTTTTTTAAGGGGGGTGGGCGGGGTGAAGTTTTAATGAAATGAGGATGTATCATTAAAGAAAGTCAAAAAGTCACACCCCCCTCCCATGGCCATCTCCTCTATGAGTGGCAGATTGGAGAGGAACGAGAACGTCAGTAAACAAACACATAGGGCTCATTGAGTAAATCTGTGGCTGGGTTGTTTGCCAAAGCGGACAATCTGTAAATATGCTTCCCCGTTGTCCTCTTTGGCAAACGGCCAGCCACAGATTTACTCAATGAGCCCTATGTCTTTGGAGAGTGAGGAGAAGAGAGTAAATTCCCTTGATGGCTAACGTCAGTAAACAATCTGCCCAGTGAAGGGAGGGAGGTGGATAATCCCTTGCTGTCCTTCTCATGTTACTGCTGCACTTTGAGGGGAAACAGATATATGAACGCTCTCTCTGGTGAAATGGGCTCTGTATTACTACTGTATTACCAGATGAATGATTAATATGAAGGCTCTCTCTCAAACACCGTACAACACTACATACAGTAACCAGACAGTTGACCCAGGGGTGATCCCTTCCAAGTCTTCCTGTTTCTGCTCACATTAAATAGAAAATAAAGATATGTTAGAGATTTTTTTAAATACAGTGCATTCGGAAGGTATTCAGACCCCTTACCTTTTTTCCACATTGTTACATTACAATCTTATTCTAAAATGTATTAAATTAATAGTTTTCCTCAATCTACACACAATATCCCATAGTAACAAAGCGAAAACAGGTTTTTAGACATTTTTGCAAATTAAATTATTCAGACCCTTTGCTATGAGACTCAAAATTGAGATGTTTCTACAACTTGATTGGAGTCCACCTGTGGAAAATTCAATTGATTGGACAAGATTTGGAAAGGCACACACCTGTCTAGGTCCCACAGTTCACAGTGCATGTCAGAGCAAATACCAAGACATGAGGTCGAAGGAATTGTCATAGAGCTCCAAGACAGGGTTGTGTCAAGGCACAGATCTGGGGAAGGGTACCAAAAAATATCTGCAGCATTGAAGGTCCCCAAGAACACAGTGACCTCAATCATTCTTAAATGACAGAAGTTAGGAATCGCCAAGACTCTAGAACTGGCCGCCCAGCCAAACTGAGAAATCGAGAGAGAAGGGCCTTGGTCAGGGAGGTGACCAAGAACCCAATGGACACTCTGACAAAGCTCCAGAGTTCCTCTGTGGAGATGGGAGAACCTTCCAGAAGGACAACCATCTCTGCAGCACTCCACCAATCAGGCCTTTATGGTAGAGTGGCCAAACGGAAGCCACTCTTCAGTAAAAGGCACATGACAGCCTGCTTGGAGTTTGCCAAAAGGAACCAAAAGGACTCTGACCATGAGAAACAAGATTGAACTCTTTGTACTGAATGCCAAGCGTCACGTCTGGTGGAAACCTGGCACCATCCCTACGGTGAAGCATTATGGTGGCAGCATCATGCTGTGGGGATGTTTTTTACCGGCAGGGACTGGGAGACTAGCCAACAGGACAATGACCCTAAGCACACAGCCAAGACAACACAGGAGTGACTTGTGGACAAGTCTCTGAATGTCCTTGAGTGGCCCAGCCAGAGCCCGGACTTGAACCCGATCTAACATCTCTGGAGAGACCTGAAAATAGCTGTGCAGCGACGCTCACCATCCAACCTGACAGAGCTTGAGAGGATCTGCAGAGAAGAATGGGAGAAACTCCCCAAATACAGGTGTGCCAAGCTTGTAGCATCATACCCAAGAAGACTTGAGGCTGTAATCACTGCTAAATGTGCTTCAACAAAGTACTGAGTAAAGGGTCTGAATGCTTATGTAAATGTAATCAGTTTTATATACACACACACACATTTGCAGAAATGTCTAAAAACCTGTTTTGCTGTGTCATTAGGTGGTATTGTGTGTAGATTGATGAGGAAAAAACAATGTAATCCATATTAGAATAAGGCTGTACCGTAACAAAATGTGGAAAAGGGGTCTGAATACTTTGCGAATGCACTGTATGTCTCTGATACAGGCAGTTTGTTGCTCCAGACCAGACTCGCCTCAAATCAGATCAAGCCTGGACAACCAGGTGAGGTACACTGTTGCCCATATCATATCATTGATTATCCATCAATTATATCGAGCTTCTTGATTTAGTGTTTGATATTGAGCCTGAGTGCTTCTAAGGTCCAACTATAAAAAGATGTGGACTAGCATGTCCACTGTCCACTGAATAGCACTGCCTAACTGAACTGGGACTGGGGTTGAGAGAGGGCCTGTGTTACATGTTGTTTTCCTACGTTTTCTATTAATATGCCCCAGCTAGATAACAAAGCGGTTTCCCAGCCAGGCCACCCATTAGGAAGAGGAAGAGGGAGGTCCCCCTTAATTGTGTAAAGTACAAAAGCTATGTGGTGTGGTGCACTGTGGGTAATTAGGAGGATAAATATCCATGTCCCCGTCCCTCCGCCCACCCAAGACTACCGATAGACAGGACACCAGATACTGCTGATTGGGAAGTTTCCAGAAAGAAGGAGAGTGGGGAGAGAAGAGGGGAGGTGAAGAGGGGAGGTAAAGAGAGGGAGGAGGTAGATAAGGTCTTTCTCAGACTGGAAGATGCCCCCTCTCTGCCAGGAGCCTCCACCTTCCGTTCGATGCGAGGCCACTTGACAGATCATCACATTTCTCCTCTGATTGCAATCAGTGAAAAAAACAACACAGTAAGCAAAACCTGCACTGCAACGCATGTTATCAGACATCTGACTCCACCCACTATGTATCTAATGTACAAATACAGTAAAACAAACTACAACTGCATACCAGAAACATCAGAAACATCAGAACATGTTTCTATAGACCATCTGAATAGTTCTCAGATCATATAGCCGGGAGAAAAGGCTATAAACAAGACCAGTCCCTCTTATCAATAGACAAGCCTATTAACAGGCCCATTGCTCCTCGGGGACCATAGGCCCTTGATTTCTCTCCTCCTGACATACAAACAGACAAATGGTTGTTTGTGTTTATCATCGTGTGTATTTTGGTTGTTGAGTCCGATGCAACAGGTCTTCAGGGTACTCCCTGATGAAGGCCATGCAGCTGAAACGCCTCAGAGTTTTTAAACTTTGTTTCCATTGAACATGCCATACAAATAAAGGCATTTTCATTCATTATATGAAGAGTGCCCTGGTCCTCCTTTCTTTTTGATGGCCAATTTACCCTTTTACCAAAGAGCAGCTTCTGTTTACCAGAACCTACTATTGTGTAACTTATAGCAGCTTCTGTCTACCAGAACCTACTATTGTGTACCTTAGCAGCTTCTGTCTACCAGAACCTACTATTGTGTACCTTAGCAGCTTCTGTCTACCAGAACCTACTATTGTGTACCTTAACAGCTTCGGTCTACCAGAACCTACTATTATGTACCTTAACAGCTTCTGTCTACCAGAACCTACGATTGTGTACCTTAGCAGCTTCTGTCTACCAGAACCTACTATTGTGTAACTTAACAGCTTCTGTCTACCAGAACCTACTATTGTGTACCTTAGCAGCTTCTGTCTACCAGAACCTACTATTGTGTACTTTAGCAGCTTCTGTCTACCAGAACCTACTATTGTGTACCTTAGCAGGTTCTGTCTACCAGAACCTACTATTGTGTACCTTAACAGCTTCTGTCTACCAGAACCTACTATTGTGTACCTTAGCAGCTTCTGTCTACCAGAACCTACGATTGTGTACCTTAGCAGCTTCTGTCTACCAGAACCTACTATTGTGTACCTTAACAGCGCTTCCCTTCCTTATTTTTTTCCTACAAGTCCTCCAGGGATGTTGGGTGGTGTGTTGCTGTTGAATGAAGCTCCTGTTTCGCATCAACACATGACCATAAGACACAAACTGACACTCTGTGAGACCTGATTGAAAAACACATTAATAATGCCTTCCTCTACAGGGAGTATTAAGACTACACCAATTCTTTACAGGCCACCTAGTCAGACGGTGGCAGAGCTTCAGTGTATGTGTGTGTGTGTGTGTGTGTGTGTGTGTGTGTGGTGGCAGAGCTTCAGTGTATGTGTGTGTGTGTGTGTGTGTGTGTGTGTGTGTGAGTTAGTTTGTATCTCTCCCAGTCTCCCTGCAATGTTGTTATCCAGTGGAGTGTGAGATGAGGTTCTTCCCTCTGTCTGTGTCACATCACACAGAAACAGCAAAAGCAACACACTCTGCGCACACACACAGTACTCTTCTGTCTTGTTCTATCCTATCAGATTCCATACTGCAGGCAGCCACAGCAACAATCAGCCCAGCCACCTCGGGTCACAGCACAGCAAGTCATCTCCAAAAGAACCAATCAATCCTTGACGCCCACCCTCAAGCTGGAGTCAACTACGTAACTCTATGTTAGCGTCACATCCCCCCAGTGGTAGCGTCACATCACTGCGTCACTGGGGGGATGTGACGCTACCACTGGGGGGGATGTGACGCTACCACTGGGGGGATGTGACGCTGCCACTGGGGGGATGTGACGCTACCACTGGGGGGGGAATGTGACGCTACCACTGAGGGGATGTGACGCTACCACTGGAGGATGTGACGCTACCACTGGGGGGTTGTGACGCTACCACTGGGGGGGGATGTGACGCTACCACTGAGGGGATGTGACGCTACCACTGGAGGATGTGACGCTACCACTGGGGGGTTGTGACGCTACCACTGGGGGGGATGTGACGCTACCACTGGGGGGATGTGACGCTACCACTGGGGGATGTGACGCTACCACTGGGGGGATGTGACGCTACCACTGGGGGGATGTGACGCTACCACTGGGGGGGGAATGTGACGCTACCACTGAGGGGATGTGACGCTACCACTGGAGGATGTGACGCTACCACTGGGGGGTTGTGACGCTACCACTGGGGGGGGATGTGACGCTACCACTGGAGGGATGTGACGCTACCACTGGGGGATGTGACGCTACCACGGCATCCCGGTAGCGTCACATCCCCCCAGTGGTAGCGTCACATCCCCCCAGTGGTAGCGTCACATCCCTCCAGTGGTAGCGTCACATCCCCCCCAGTGGTAGCGTCACAACCCCTCAGTGGTAGCGTCACATCCCCCCCAGTGGTAGCGTCACAACCCCTCAGTGGTAGCGTCACAACCCCTCAGTGGTAGCGTCACATCCCCCCCAGTGGTAGCGTCACATCCCCCCCAGTGGTAGCGTCACATCCCCCACAGTGGTAGCGTCACATCCCCCCCAGTGGTAACGTCACATCCCCCCAGTGGTAGCATCACATCCCCCCTAGTGGTAGGGTCACATCCACCCCAGTGGTAGCGTCACATCCACCCCAGTGGTAGCGTCACATCCACCCCAGTGGTAGCGTCACATCCACCCCAGTGGTAGCGTCACATCCACCCCAGTGGTAGCGTCACATCCACCCCAGTGGTAGCGTCACATCCCCCAGTGGTAGCGTCACATCCCCCCAGTGGTAGCGTCACATCCCCCCAGTGGTAGCGTCACATCCCCCCCAGTGGTAGCGTCACATCCCCCCAGTGGTAGCGTCACATCCCCCCAGTGGTAGCGTCACATCCCCCCAGTGGTAGCGTCACATCCCCCCAGTGGTAGCGTCACATCCCCCCCAGTGGTAGCGTCACAACCCCTCAGTGGTAGCGTCACATCCCCCCCAGTGGTAGCGTCACATCCCCCCCAGTGGTAGCGTCACATCCCCCCCAGTGGTAGCGTCACATCCCCCCCAGTGGTAACGTCACATCCCCCCTAGTGGTAGGGTCACATCCACCCCAGTGGTAGCGTCACATCCACCCCAGTGGTAGCGTCACATCCACCCCAGTGGTAGCGTCACATCCCCCTCAGTGGTAGCGTCACATCCCTCAGTGGTAGCGTCACATCCCCCAGTGGTAGCGTCACATCCCCCTCAGTGGTAGCGTCACATCCCCCCAGTGGTAGCGTCACATCCCCCCCAGTGGTAGCGTCACATCCCTCCAGTGGTAGCGTCACATCCCCCCCAGTGGTAGCGTCACAACCCCTCAATGGTAGCGTCACATCCCTCCAGTGGTAGCGTCACATCCCCCTCAGTGGTAGCGTCACAACCCCTCAGTGGTAGCGTCACATCCCCCCCAGTGGTAGCGTCACATCCCTCCAGTGGTAGCGTCACATCCCCCTCAGTGGTAGCGTCACAACCCCTCAGTGGTAGCGTCACATCCCCCCCAGGGGTAGCGTCACATCCCCCCCAGTGGTAGCGTCACATCCCCCCAGTGGTAGCGTCACATCCCCCCCAGTGGTAACGTCACATCCCCCCAGTGGTAGCATCACATCCCCCCTAGTGGTAGGGTCACATCCACCCCAGTGGTAGCGTCACATCCACCCCAGTGGTAGCGTCACATCCCCCTCAGTGGTAGCGTCACATCCCTCAGTGGTAGCGTCACATCCCCCAGTGGTAGCGTCACATCCCCCTCAGTGGTAGCGTCACATCCCCCCAGTGGTAGCGTCACATCCCCCCCAGTGGTAGCGTCACATCCACCCCAGTGGTAGCGTCACATCCACCCCAGTGGTAGCGTCACATCCACTCCAGTGGTAGCGTCACATCCACCCCAGTGGTAGCGTCACATCCCCCCAGTGGTAGCGTCACATCCCCCCAGTGGTAGCGTCACATCCCTCCAGTGGTAGCGTCACATCCCCCCAGTGGTAGCGTCACATCCCCCAGTGGTAGCGTCACATCCCCCAGTGGTAGCGTCACATCCCCCCAGTGGTAGCATCACATCCCCCCCAGTGGTAGCGTCACATCCCCCAGTGCGTGTGGGGCAAAATAATGACCTTTAACTGGTTGCACACAGCTTTGTTTCCCCCAGTCTCATCAGGTCTGTACTAATGACAGTAGGGGAATGCATGATAAGTGTCAAATTATCCACAATCCTGAGGGAGACTTCTGATTTCCCATCACCGCTATGGCACTTCCATTTAATCACATCGGCTGTGTCTACTTTGAAAGGGCCAGTCGCCAGGCGATACTTGGGAAATGTCTACTTGAGCAGTGCAGCAGCAGAGACGCAGGCTTCCCAACAACAGGACAACTATCAGACACAAGCCTTAACCTCCCTCCTCCCTGTTATCTTGAGAAAATTGCTAAGGGCCCCCGGTTGATAACAGTGTGTGTTGGACAGGCAAGATCAGACACGGCGTGATGTGAACTGTGTCTGGAGTCTGGACAAACACGTCCGGCAGTAGTTATCGTACACTACATGGAAAGGTATGTGGACACCTGCTCGTCGAACATCTCATTCCAAAATGATGGCCATTAATATGAAGTTGGTATCCCATTTGCTGCTATAACAGCCTTCACTCTTCTGGGAAGGCTTTCCACTAGATGTTGGAACATTCCTGCGGGGACTTGCTTCCATTCAGGCACAAGAGTATTAGTGGGGTTGGACACTGATGTTGGGCGATTAGGCCTGGCTCGCAGTCTGTGTTCCAATTCATCCCAAAGGTGTTCGATGGGGTTGAGGTCAAGGCTCTGTGCAGGCCAGTCAAGTTCTTCCACACCGATCTCAACAAACCATTTCTGTATGGACCATTGTGCATTGTCATGCTGAAACAGGAAAGGGCCTTCCCCAATCTGTTGCCACAAAGTTCAAAGCACAGAATTGTCTATAATGTCATTGTATGCTGTAGAGTTAAGATTTGGAACTAAGGGGCCTAGCACAAACCATGAAAAACAGCCCCGGACCATTATTCCTCCTCCAAACTTTACAGTTGGCGCTATGGAGTCAGGAAGGTAACGTTCTCCTGGCATCCGCCAAACCCAGATTTGTCCTTCTGACTGCTAGATGGTGAAGAGTGATCCATCACTCCAGAGAATGCATTTCCACTGCTCCAGAGTACAATGGCGGTGAGCTTTACACCACTCCAGCCGACGCTTGGTATTGCACATGGTGATCTTAGTCTTGTATGCGGCTGCTCGGCCATGGAAACTCATTTCATGACGCTCCCGACGAACAGTTCTTGTGCTGATGTTCCTTCCAGTGGCAGTTTGGAACTCTGTAGTGAGTGTTGCAACAGCGGACAGACAATCTTTAACCTCTACAGCACTCGGCGGTCCCGTTCTGTGAGCTTGTGTGGCCTACCACTTCGCAGCTATGCTGTTGTTACTCCAAGAAGTTTCCACTTCACAATAACAGCAATTACAGTTGACGAGTAGCTCTAGACAAACTGACTTGTTGGAGAAGGTGGAATCCTAAGACAGTGCCCCGTTGAAAGTAACTGAGCTCTTCAGTAAGGCCATTCTACTGCGATTGTTTGTTTCTGGAGATTGCATAGCTGTGTGCTCGATTTTAAACGCCTGTTAGCAACAGGTGTGGCTGAAATAGCCGAACTAGAGGTCG
The DNA here is from genome assembly GCF_013265735.2 of Oncorhynchus mykiss. Lineage (NCBI taxonomy): Eukaryota > Metazoa > Chordata > Actinopteri > Salmoniformes > Salmonidae > Oncorhynchus > Oncorhynchus mykiss. The sequence continues at coordinate 54,328,393 of NC_048582.1, read as the reverse complement.
ACCAATTAATCGGAATGGCCGATTAATTGGGGCCGATTTCAAGTTTTCATAACAATCGGAAATTGGTATTTTTTGACACCGATTTGGCAGATTTTTTTTTTTTTAATTTACACCTTTATTTAATCTTTATTTAACTAGGCAAGTCAGTTAAGAACACATTCTTATTTTCAATGACGGCCTAGGAATGGTGGGTTAACTGCCTCGTTCAGGGGCAGAACGACAGATTTTCACCTTGTCAGCTCGGGGGATTCAATCTTGCAACCTTACAATACTAAAGTGCCTATAAGAACATCCAATAGTCAAAGGTTAATGAAATACAAATGGTGTAGAGGGAAATAGTCCTATAATTCCTATAATAACTACAACCTAAAACTTCTTACCTGGGAACATGTTCTCATGTTCTGAGCAAGGAACTGAAACGTTAGCTTTCTTACATAGCACATATTGCACTTTAACTTTCTTCTCCAACACTTTGTTTTTGCATTATTTAAACCAAATTGAACATGTTTCATTATTTATTTGAGGCTAAATTGATTTTATTGATGTATTATATTAAGTTAAAATAAGTGTTCATTCAGTATTGTTGTAATTGTCATTATTACAAATAAATAAATAAAAATCGTCCCGATTAATTTTTCCCGATTTTTTTTGGTCCTCCAATAATCGGTATCGGTGTTGAAAAATCATAATCGGTCGACCTCTAAGCCGAACCCAGTTATTTGAATGCGTGTCCACATACATTTGGCTAGGTAGTGTAGGTGCTAAACCTGAGAAAAGGAATTCAGACAATGGTGATCCAACATTCCAAAGACTGGAATACAATGACAGTCCAAGAGTGACATGTTTTAAAGGCGTTGCCTACCTGACAACCAGATGTCTAATATGTCTCTGTGTATTGCTTCATTTGGCTTTTAAAGTGCACACCTAAATTGTAGAGGAAAAGGGTGTAGCTAGCCTTCTATGTTACCTGGTGTTCACTTCCCTGTACCTTGCTGTGGCCTTTACCCACGCCACACTACCCTCACTGATGTTTTCAAAGTGTTGCACAGAGCTAAATTCCAAATGGCACCCTATTCCCTAATAGTATACTAGGGGCCTGGTCAAAAGTAGTGCACTATATACGGAATAAGATGCCATTTGAAACTCATCCCAGGAGACTATTGCAGACATGCCATGACATCCCAATGAATCATCAGAACCAGACAATTGACACTTTCTCATGATGCACTGACTTACTCCCTGTCATAATCTACTGTGATTTAATAGGAAACCAAACAACCACAGCAAAACAAAACCTGATCTAATGAGTGAAGTTGGAGCAGGGTAAACACGGACAGGATAACCACGTCAATCATAGGGTTTTGCAGATTTGAATCACACAGTAACATGATCAAGATGGCCGCTAACATTGAGTGATCTTGATCTGGAAGCTGTTTGTCTTGTTCAGTGGGTCACAGAATAACTAATCCTCTGTTTTAAATCATTATTCAAATTGATTAATGGGTGTTCTGCAATGCAGCCAGATAGGTAGATTCCCCGTTTTGAATATTACGACCAGGACATTTCCTTATCTGATTAGGTAATGAATAGTACAGTTAGGTTCAGATGAGAATCCTAGGTGAATTTGGTGTTATTGAGTTTTTCCAGCATCAATTCGTATTAGTGGATATTAAAGTGCATCAACACATTTTCCCACCACCAGGAATGTCAATGTAATGGAATGACCTTTGAGAAATGTACCTGTCTGTTGAAAATTGTGTCTCTTCAGTTGTTCTTGTTCCAATCATTGCCTCTACTAACAGGCTCTGAAGGCCATAGCAACAAGTGCTCTAACAATGTTCATGTCCAAATAGAAAATCAATTTGACCAGGGTCAATAGCAGTAAGGAGAATCTAAAGATCACCAACAATGGTCCGACGAGGAGAGATCAATACCTTCCTTTTATTAGCATTTACTCTCTCTCTCTCATTCTTTTTCTCTGTATTTCTCTTTATTTTTCATCTCTCTCTTAATATGTCTGTCCTTGGCTTCGATACATCTCGCCCCCCCCCCCCCCCCCCCCGTTTCTGCCATGACATCTTCATAAAAGGTTTACAAGTTTCACGTGAAACACACAGATAGTACTAAACTATAATAAGAAAGCATTTACAGTTTCTGGTGAGTGAATTGTTAATTCCATTGCTATTGGAGAAATTAAGAATAATGGAAATGGTTTTGTAGCCTAAACTAAATTCAATCATTTAGGCTTGCAGGGGGGAAAGGAATGGGAGTTCTCTGAAGACAGAGAGGATTTTGAAGCCTGGAAATTAGAGTAGGTGAGGAGAAGCACAAAGTGAAAGTTTTAGTGCCAACAAAGCCCTTTTCACTATAACCACAGTTGTCAAACACCCTGCTGACAGAGGCTTGCTGACAGTGTGACTGTGGCTGAGGGAGAGGAATGGTTCTGATGTGGCTCAAGAGTACTTCCTGTTTCCTAGTCTACTTTATTGAGCCTGTGTGATCAGAATCTACATTTCATATAAACATCCCTGTGGTTAACAGAACAAACCTGGCTAAACCATTAGGATCCCAACACATACACACACACACACATCCCTGTGGTTAACAGAACAAATCTGGCTAAACCATTAGCATCCCAACACACACACACACACACACACACACACTGACACATGCATGCACAGACACACAAACACTTATCAACCAGGGGCCCTTAGCAATTTTCACAATTTCACTCTCAGCCCCTGAGGTAAACCAGTTTAATGTTCAAAGGTGTCAAATGGAGCATGTTGAAGTAATTGCCTCTCAGAGTGTCAGAGTGGAGAACCAGACACCTCACTGTTTACATCTGAATGAAGGTAACAAACACTTTTCAAGCTTTCTGAAGTGGATAATCAAGCATGTGTGAGATATATATACATTAGCCTAGATCAGTAAAGCCTATTTAAATAAATCAGACAATAATCATGCTATATGTTTATGGCATCCCTATCACTAGCTATCAGTATAATCAAGGTTGAGAAGCCCAGTGGGTGCAGTGCAGACAACTTCACACATTGTCTCTAATCCCAGCTGTAGAAACACTTGGACAACGGAAGTGTGCTCCTGTCACTCAGAAGGTGTGAACAAAAAGCTTCCATCTCTCCTCATAGTTCCCAGTCCTCATAGTTCCCAGTGTTTTAGAAGAACGTAGTTGTGTTGGTTCCCCGTGTTTTAGAAGAACGTAGTTGTGTTGGTTCTCCGTGTTTTAGAAGAACGTAGTTGTGTTGGTTCCCCGTGTTTTAGAAGAACGTAGTTGTGTTTGTTCCCCTTGTTTTAGAAGAACGCAGTTGTGTTGGTTCCCCGTGTTTTAGAAGAACGCAGTTGTGTTGGTTCCCCGTGTTTTAGAAGAACGCAGTTGTGTTGGTTCTCCGTGTTTTAGAAGAACGTAGTTGTGTTGGTTCCCCGTGTTTTAGAAGAACGTAGTTGTGTTGGTTCCCCGTGTTTTAGAAGAACGTAATTGTGTTGGTTCTCCGTGTTTTAGAAGAACGTAGTTGTGTTGGTTCTCCGTGTTTTAGAAGAACGTAGTTGTGTTGGTTCCCCGTGTTTTAGAAGAACGTAGTTGTGTGTGCTGAAGAAGTGCACTTCAAGTCCCCTCCACCAACAGCTGCCAGTTTCCCTACAGCTCGTTTTGACCTGACATAGTACACCACTAATGTAAGGGTTACATTTATGACAGATATGTCCCGCACGCACTGTCGTCTGCTTCAAACTATGTTGTCAAACACAATCACTATTATATTACTATCAGTGAAAAACTGGGATGTTGAGCTGTAAGCATTTCGTTGGACAATGTATACCATGTGTATTCTGTACATACGACTAATAAAACTCGAAACTGATTCAAACCACATCTTTGACATGAAGGTGTAATAAGCTGGCATTAACGAACGCAGCTGTTAACGCTGTCGTCTTATTAAATCAATCATTTGAATGACAAAGGTTTGTTTATATCAAGACTTTTAGATTAACAGTAACTATCAGTCAATAAACTCACTGTGGTATAGTACAGCAGAGAGTAACCGTCTTCCTGAGGGAAGCGTCCAACATGTGGGCAAAATAATGTGATGATTGTTATGTTACAGTAGTAGTGGTTGTCTGCACTGCATACTGCCAAACTGGCCAGAGAATCTGGGAAAGTTTGAAGCCTGAGTTCTTCTTTTTAATCCCCGTAGACAGACTACACACACACACACACACACACACACACACAACACACACAGAGGACGTCCACACAGACCGAGGGAGGGTGTTTCTCTTGGCACAGTGGGTACAGTAAGTGCCAGCCTGCCATGCCAGTGGTAGGAAGAAACCTCTAAACGCCTGTTGGTGTCAATAACACTGTGCATCTCAATATACCATCAGGGTACTAAGTAGAATATAAAACACCTACTGTCACCTGCTGCTGGTCTTGCGGTGTGACTATATACCCAGTTTATATATGTACCCATGCAGGAAGTACATTTGCATCTCAACACTAGAGTAATGTCACTGTTATAAAAATTGAGTGCCAAATGCTAGATAATATTAATTTCATTGACTATAAAACTAAAAAAACGGTTGTGCTTGAAGAGAATAGACAAACAAAATCTTTGCAAGAGGCCAATGCTCTAATCTCTACATTTGTCTTGAAAGTGTAAAAGCTTCTTTATAGTAATACCATGCCAAGTCTGTCTTCTTATCCATAATAAATGTGTGGCTTTTTGAAAAGCCTACAATATGAAATAGGAAGGAATTAATATACTTCCCAGTAAAAACTGAGAACTCATGGCAAACGCAGGGCAGCAAGCGAGATGCACAGCATTCAACTTTGAATTGATCCCCCACATTGTAACTGCTGCATTGCAATATATTAAATTGCCTAACTATGCAGAAACTTTGATTCAGCGCTCCAACTAGTTGAAGCAGCATACACCTATCATCCGATAGCGGTCTCCCTGCAACCCATGTGCCCCATCACCCTAGTCGAATGTTTCAACTGTGACGTTGAGAACCACGGCTACTATCTTCCTAATCAATATCCCCCCCAAAATTTGGTCCATTCCTCAAAGCGACTGTTCGACGCCCGCCTTCCTCGCATGGCGGTGCTGCGGCATAATTTTTATTTTTTTAAAGACATATCAATGAAGTTTCGGGAAAATGTGCCTATAGCAACCCAAACCCACACCTCAATACCATTCGAAATAAACGGACCCGTCGACATGAAGACGCAACTTTCTACATTCGCTGATGAAGGAGTCTGGAGACCACTTACCTTAGAAGACCATCCATGAATAGCAGTCGGTCGTTAGGCTACTGTTGAATTGAAACTCGTTGGATATGTGCAGTGCGGCTCCACCACCTCAGAAAACCCCGCATTTATTAAAATAATTTACATAAAATGAATACGTCTTGGTAAACCCTCAAAACAAATTGTATTCAAAACTGAGGAGCTCTGAGGCGCGTTCTCTACCGTGCGCGAATATTCCCAGACGTAGTACGTTGCTATTCTGACTATGCACCCAGACCCACTCCTTTTCTCCGGTAAAATGTTGAGGAGGAGTGACAGATCGGGCAAGCAGCTGCGCTATGGTCTCTGGGACATGTAGTGCGTAATTGCACTCAGAACGTGGAGAGCGTTCCCACTGGAAACAGATGTCAATTCAACGTCTATTCCACGTTGGTTCAATGTAATGTCATTGAAATGACGTGGAAACAACGTTGATTCAACCAGTTGATTCAACGGGAAATATATAGTAATGCAATGTAGAGTAATGTAGAGTCAATGTATTAGGCTAGATCTAATGTGTTCTACATTATTATAATGTTATTTAATTGTTTTAGAACACCACTTTTATTTGCAGAACAAGATACCTTGACAGATGAGCATTAAGAACTCAGGGTAGCCTACACAAAGACAATAGCTGTAGTCTGCCCGTCTTCAACAAGCCTATATGGGTATTTTGGGAGTGAGCCCTCCTTTGGTTAATAAATGAAGTAAGACAATGACAGTCATCTTTGGCTTCCTGATAATCCCCTCATAGGCTGATTGAAATAATAATTCAGCATGGCCATAACTTATATTTAGGCACTCAAAGTTGACAAAACCAGTAGAAAATAATATACAAACACCCCTTACTGTTATTTAACCTTTATTAGAAATTGACCCCTCCCTGGTCAATTCCGCTACATTGTTTCTTTGAGCCTGCCCCCTCCCTGCTTATGACTTGGTCCTCTGACTGAACAGAACATTGAGTTTAGGGCTGCAACAGGGCTTGGGGAGTGGTGAATACTGTATGAATCAAAATAAAGCCTGTTACTTACACTTCTTAATAGAAAAATGGACATTAATGGCGAGGGTGTGGGAATGTCATAAAACCCCTTTTAACACTATTTATCACTTTGATGAATAGAGTATAGCTAAAAATAAAAGCATTTTATTTCCGCAAAACTGAAAAAGAGACGATGGCAGCTTGGAAATGTTCTTTTGTGCAATATTTTGGTGACGTATGTTGTCATATACAATGTTTTCTCACAGTCACAACCCACCACAGCTGTTATCATTGTACTGTATGCGTACTGTAGCCTGCCTACATTTATTTATGGTTCAGAGGACACAGAGGCCGTGGCAGAATATATCTACCATATTTCTTGGTACGTTGGACATGAAGGTGGGACTATCTATCTGAGTTTAAATGAAGTGTACCATGAATGGATTTGATTAATGAATACTGCTACATTCACCCACTGCTTTTCATTATAACCCAATGCCATATTGTTTGACATTTTCTGCTTGGAAATGAGTTTTGACAACATTTCTTGGTTAAATCGGGAAAATGCCTGTGTTAATAAAGCACTATGGAGTAGAACCCCATGAAAAGACTCAAACACGAACGGCATCTGACAAACCACCGACAGTATCATTTGAATAAAAGTGTTTTGCATTGTGTGCATTCTTGTATAGTTGACCCTTTCCACCTGGTTCTAGAAGCAAACAACTGTAGCTTGCCTTATACTCTACTTCCTCACTCGCCATTCATTTGATCATGTGACTTGTCAGTTTGATTGTCTATTTTAAAGACACACCTCTGCTTTATTGACTCAGAGCATGACAGTGTGTGTGCGTGTGTGTGTGTGTGTGTGTGTGTGTGTGTGTGTGTGTGTGTGTGTGTGTGTGTGTGTGTGTGTGTGTGTGTGTGTGTGTGTGTGCGTGTGCATGTATTTACCTCTGCTATATTAAATTAGATCATGACAGATTGCCCCAGACAGTCGGTCCTCTCCAACCTAACTTAATTTTACACACCAACATCATCAGTCAGTAGATTAGCAGAGATTGTCAGTAGCGATTTCCTCTCAGTTACAGTAATCAATCATGTCATGTTATTCAGAAACAGTCGCTAGTGTTTATTGAATATTAATTAAGAGAATAGCATAAAATATGTGCTATAGATGCATGAAAAAAACTGAAATTATACAAAATATTTGGGAATTGAGGATACACATGGATAATTATTGTTTATTATGACCAGTGGAAATTAAATAGGCCTATAGCCAATACTGAGAGAACTTAATGGAAATAGAGCTGCCTCCGCCATCTTTGCTTCCTTAGTGGTGGAACTTCCAGTAGCCAATTCTTCACACTTCGGCTTCAGTTACTTGCAGTAGCTAGCTAACTTGACCCACCGTTTAACGATGAGTTCTTCATGACAAACTAGTAGCATATACTAGTACACTCTCCAAAAGGATTCTTTGTCTGCCCCCATAGGAGAACCCTTTTTGGTTCCAGGTAGAACCCTTTCTCGCTCCAGGTAGAACTATTTTGGGTTCCACGTAGAACCCTTTGTGGAAAGGGTTCTACCTGGAACCAAAAAGGGTTCTTCAATTATTTTTAATCTAAGAGTGTAGCATATAATATGTTCAGTAAAGGTTGAACGTTTTTTTAGAGCTGCAATGTACTGATAATCCTTTTACCTTTTACGGAACCTTTTACGGTCCGAGTACAGTTGTGGCACATTACGATCTACACCCACCTCCAAACTATCCATCTCGTCAACCTTTTCATGAAGAAACCCCCGAAACGATCACATTTGCTCCTTCCACTTTGTGGACAAGAACACTACAGTAGGCCTGCGGCAGATTACACTGCATGTCTTGATGGTAGTGAGAGGTAAGTCAAGTGAGAGGTAAGTCCATTCAGAGATGGAAGAGGAAGTGACACACCCCACTCATAGTTTTTTACTGGTTCAATGAAAGTCAATGACCTAAGTAGACCAGACCCAGCTGCTACAAACCCACTTAAGTAAACCAGAACATAATTTTTCGGGACAATTGTAAATGGCTTGAGTGAGCTATCTATAATTTATACACCATTTTTGGGTCAGTGGCCATAACAAAGAGAATTTAAATAAAGTCGCCTAGAAATTGTTTCGCCAATAGAAATCTCCAGAGCTAAATATTAAGAATTATAAACTGGGTAGTTTGGCTCCTAGATGCTGATTGGCTGAACACTGTAGTATATTTAAGCAATAAGTCCTGAGGGGGTGTGGCACATGGCCAATATACCACGGCTAAGGGCTGTTCTTATAAGTGACACGACGCAGAGTGCCTGGATACAGCCCTTAGCCGCTTTATATTGGCCATATGCAGTGCCACTAACCCCCGAGGAGCCTTATTGCTATTATAAATTGCTTACCAATGTAATTAGAACAGTAAAAAAGTAGTTTTGCATCATACCTGTGGTATATTTTCTCTTATATACTGAATGGTTTGATCCCTGAATGCTGATTTTTTTTTTTTTATAAAAAATGTACCTTTATTTAACTAGGCAAGTCAGTTAAGAACAAATTCTTATTTACAATGACGGCCAACACTGGTCAAACCCGGACAACGCTGGGCCAAATGTGCACCGCCCTTTGGGACTCCCAATCACGGCCGGTTGTGATTGGCTGACAGCCGTGGTATATCAGACTTGAAAGCAGTTTATAATAGCAATAAGGCTCCTTGGGGGGTTGTGGTATATGGCCAATATACCACGACTAAGGGCTATATCCAGGCACTCTGCGTTGTGTCACTTATAAGAACAGCTCTTTGCCATGGTATATTGGCTATATACCACACCCCCTCAGGTCTTATTACTTAAATATAGGACTCTGGAAATCCCTGATTACGGTTGTACTGTAGGTGTTGTCATTGTGACATTAGCTAGCATAGCTCATGCCCAGAAACACGTCTAACAAAGTTGTAGTCATGACATTTTCAGCTACTTAAGACATTGTCTCAAATCTAGATTTTTTTCCTTTAGATTTCCAGAAAATTAACAATTTAGGATCAATTTTTTACTTCTCCCATTGACTTTCCAAACCCTGGTCTGGTTTGTCGATTCTGTTGGTCCTCTGGGTTTCAAAACTCTGTAGTCATCATTTCAATAAGGTGAACATGATTTGACAAAGCCTACCTAAGTTTGTACATATTATCAAGTAGGCTGTCAGTGGCACTGAATTATAGCCTAATTAATCCTATTGTAGCGATCCTTGTTACAATTCCCACCAAGTGGGATAACCCTATTGGCACAATACGTGGGGTGTTTGCCTTTCGCGCTAGGGACCCTGGTTAGCTTCCCTGCCCTGCCGTTCGCTACATTGGTGCCAGAAGTGGGATGATGTACTGGTTCAATGAGGCCATTGCAACACGCGGCCCAAACTTTTAAAGGGGTCTGAGTAGTCGAAACAAGAGGATGTGCCTTCCGGTTTGGAGGGGGAAGTGTGGTGAGCCTTGCTATATGAGCCACATTACAATTCCCACCAAGTGGGTTAAGCCTATTGTTTCAATGCGCAGACTGTTTGCCTTTCACGCCAGCACCCTGGGTTTGCTTCCCTGACCCGCCGTTCACTACACTGGGCTATCTACAACATATTCACCCACACACCAAAGACAATTTAAAGAGCCACTGAACATGCTGATTGGCATTGGTGTTTTTCTTTTTCTGTTACTGTTATTTCAGTATTGGGGGTGTGTTTCCTGACTGGCTCTGCATTTGGTTAATTATGTTTTTCCCCCATTAGACACTGTAGATGAGGAAGTCTGTCTCACTGTCTATGCTATTGGACAGAGAGCAATCACTGCAGCTGTTCACCCCATGTTAGTGGGCAAATGGAAATCATATAATCAAAACCCAACCTTCATTACCAGTTGTGACACATGGATGTTCCAAACTCCATTTAAGACGAGACTGACTTTATGACCCAAATGATCCTACATACACTTTGTAGTCAATTTCGACACTAGAATAACTGATACTGACTCGAATAGATGCCGTTTTCAAAGGGATTCGTCGCTTTTTAAATGCAGTCACACGTTATATAAATGTAAAACTATGTTCACACACCATGCAAAGTTGTAACCCGATAAATTATTTGAATGATCAATTTGTAACATTATTCATGTTTTCTCCATTACTGCCATCTAGTGTGTGCAGAATGAGCAATTAGTGAAAGTGACAAAGGAAGCTTTTACTTGTGTTATCCACTACTCCCCTCTAGCGATGAACATATGTTGTGAGAGTATTCAGTAAATTTGCAAATTATCAATAGATCTGTCAATATGCTCATAGGCTGTTCTGAGACCGTATCCGTGACTGAACACAGTCTCCGGAGGTGAAAGTAAGTAAAGCAGATGTATGTATTCAAAATTAGCCTCTCTGCAGTGACACACCCACCTGACAGTGTCATATTAAAATAAATCAACATCAACCACCCCCTAGAAACAATGACACTGGGTCTGTGTGCCAGGAGTCTGCTCCACCACCTGGAAACAGTAACAGAACAGTTTAAAAACTGTGAACTCACTCTTGTAGAATCTGCGCTCGAGACGTTCCTGAACAGCGCCCAGGTTGAAAGGTCATCGTTGCGAAAATATGGCGGCGGTGGTGCTGAAGCAGTCAAGAACATTGTTGTGCAGATTTGTCCATTTGAATCCAATGTTCGTTCCACACGGTAAGAAAGTAAGTTGTCTACTTGAGCCATGTGAATATACATTTTTCTAGTGAGCAGAATGTACTTTTATTCATTCTATGAAAGGGAAGCAACTCTCTCCTGTAGGACAAATAATGCATCTCTCATTTCACAGATGCTCACAGACAATCACGGCATCGTTTCGTGTTATCTGTGCAACCAGTCATTTTTTTTAGCAACATTTCTTCATATTGTTGATATAGTCAGATTTAGCAAGGTTATTAGTTTCTAGCTAGCAACCTTAAATATCTCGCCTAATAAACGTTGAGATTGGTAGATCGAGATTGTCATTCAGCTTCTTGCTTCACTGGCAACAACCGTTAAATGCTAATGTTAGAATGCTATTGCTGTAAACTCAATATTTGGCAAGCATCATCAAGCAATGTGTTATATGACTGTTTATTCCAGATTTACAAACCATCTATAAACTATTCATTAACTGATTATGTAGGCCTATAATCTACTGCATAGCATGTAGCCACAAGGCGCATTCCATAATTAAGAGGCTCGCTGAAATAAGTAACGGTTGGCATGTAATTTACAGATATTTTTTCTCTTCTGAATGGGTGAAGTTAATCTATATTTCTTATTCCGGTGATGGATCAATCCCCACACCGAGATGCATCCCCTGTTAATGTGACGTTCCTTGTTGGTGTCCTGCAGGGAGTTCCTGGTCATGGTTGGATCTGAGAAGGCCAGATCTACCAGTATAAACTCTGAGGTGATGACAGAAGTGAAACATGACCAGTCTGAACCACTGGTGGACATTACATTTAGTAAGTAGAATAAAGTAGACTTTTACCTAAACTTTACATAATATAGGCCTAAGGTAGGTCTATATTGCCAGTTGTCACCAATCCTGGTACTGGAGAGATATAGTGTGCAGGCTTTTGTTCCAGACCAGTATTTACAAAAACATAATTAGCCTACATAATAGTAATTAGCTTATTGGATTCTTTGGGGTCCTCACCATTTGGTACCAAGTAGCTGAGTTCCCAATTTGGTTTTGTGTACCTTTTGTCCTGCCTCAGCTCAACGAGTGCTTTAGCCTCTTCCCTACAGTGGACGGAGAAAGGCTAATGATGAAGGGAGCGAGACTGACCATCAAGGAGATGCTGACAGCACTGCAGTCCCGATGTGTAGCCAAGGACCCCCAGGCCAAAATTACAGCCAAGAAGTAGTCCCACCCTCAGTAATGTGTATGTGTATTTGTAAATGTTTATAATAAAATACTTTCATTGAACTATTCTGTGTTGGTTTTCACTCAATTATAGAACTTATTGAATGGTTTTACGTTTAGCGAAGTTGTACTGTGTGCATTTTCACTTTTTTAAGTTATTTAGGTTCGATGGCATAAGACATATTTGAAGTGAAAATCATTTTATTTTTTTCTGCCAAGTTTAAGATAATCTTTGTCCACTCTATGTAGGCTATTCAATTGTATTATCTCCCTCTGTCATAGTTTTGGAGCATGTGATTTGTCAACTATTTCCAGAGTAATAGACACTCTTTTAAGCGTTTGAAAGGACATTGTGAAACGCATAGCCTCTGACATAGTAAGCTAAACGTAATTTGGCACAGTAGTAGATGTGGCACTCAAAAACCTTTCACCCATTCTAGCATTATTCCATCCATCGAAAATTGAGGAACTACATACAGTGACGTTCGTGACTGTGATTGGGTAGTTTTAGAATGCGCGAGCCAGAGAGATCCCTTTAAAACCGTGGCTCGTTCTCAACAGAGTGAGTAGAGTTGAGCTTGGACCAATAAACTGAACTGTTGGGAATATTGCAGATATAGGCTTACTGGAAAGATGGTTGACAAGTTTGTGGGGACCTGGAAAATGATTTCCAGCGAGAACTTTGATGACTACATGAAAGCTTTGGGTATGATATATGTGTCTAATCTTAAATTATTGATTACATATGAATGTATATAATAATATACATATAACATGATGCTATGATAAGGCTAGTCATTTTTATTTGCATAAAGTATTATGTATTATGCATTGGGTTGCACCACGCCACACTGTCATACATATCCCTCTTGACAGTTTGTTCTCCGTTGTGCAGGTGTTGGTTTCGCGACCCGACAGGTGGGAAACCGCACCAAGCCCAGTTTGATCATCAACATGGACGACCAAGGAATGATCTGTTTGAAATCTCAGAGCACTTTCAAAACGGTTGAGGTTAAATTCAATCTCAACGAGCCTTTCGAAGAAACAACCGCAGACGACAGAAAAACAATGGTTGGTTTTGATAAAAATCTGTGTGTGAAAGTCCGTTGATTTGGGTTAACGGGTCATTGGAAATAACTTTCATTTTTTTTCTTTCATCTTCAGACCGTTTTTAGTCTTGAAAATTGCAAACTTGTGCAAAAACAGAAGTGGGACGGCAAAGAGACAACAATAGAGAGAGAGGTGACTGGTGATGGAAAGTTGATAGCGGTAAGGAATCGTTTTTTAATCACTTATATAAATAAAAAAACGTTTCTCAAATGGTCCTGTAGTCTTTTTTGGCATGTTTGTAGTGCTTGTTTATTTGTAAATAACTTCTTAACTTGACAGACTAATGTAAAAATGTATGATATAAATGCATTTAAAAAAACTTTTTTCACCACAAAGTTGAAATGTTGCCAATGAAACTTGTTGGGAAAGTTAAGTCACACTGGACTATGTAAGCTCAACCATTTTACATCTGACATTGAACAAGTGTTTTATCACCCTTTAACCTAAAACATATCCTGGAATGTGTATTCCTGGCTCTTCGCCTGCACCTGAAACATCTCAACTCTGACCTACTGTAACACAACCCATTTTCCTCTCCTATTCTCCTCTCTTCTCCTGTTCCATCCTCTCATCTTCCACTCCTCTTCCACTCTTACTTCTCATCCTTACAGAAATGCATGATGGGAGATGTGATTGCGGTGAGGACATACATGAAGGAGGTGTAATGGGACTCAGGACCATTTTGTTTCGGATGACGACAGGCTCAGTTCAATGAGCAGCAAAGCTAAAGTTACAGCGCGTATTGCTCATATTATTCATTGTATTGCCAAACAAATTTATGCATTGTAATACTTCAATATAATACATTTGGTTATAAACATTGTTTTGGTTTTAATAAAAAACTTTCAATTTCCCTCTGTTCTCATTTGGAATTATTGCATGATGTCTTGGTTGGATTCTCCAGATGTGACAGTAGGGACTATATTGACCGCTGAAGACTTACATGTATGTTTTACTTTTTTTAACTCTAAACATATAAAAAATAATGAGACATAAGACAAGAACACATTTTATTCATAGACTTTGACACAAAATGTGGGAGATTTCATCCCATCGTGTTGCCACGTTTCTCCTTAAATAACAGATGTCTTTCTTGATTGCAATGAGCTTTAACAATGAACAAATCCATCATTGTTTTCTGCAACAAATAATTAAGTATATTTGATTATCGCAAACATGGATATTTGTCAGCTCCCTTGGCTTTATCATAACCATGTGTTTAACCCATTACAGTCTTGGCCTTGTCTAAGCCGGGGAAGGGGTTCTGGTAAGCTATATGGAATTGTTTTAAGAATGTCATATCAAGGATTATTTTGCTATTTGATTTCAAATTTGAAGACCCCTTGAAAGATCCCTATAAAAATAAAATCAAAATATTTGCTGAACACATGCATTGAATAACAGATTGACTTGATGGAGCAACAGATAGTCCCCCACCCCAAAAAATATAAAGGAAGTTTGTTCTGAAGTGTCAGGAAAGATTTGTTTTAGTTTTCTTGACATATATTTAACCCCCTTTTTTTGTCACTAAACAGTCTCCATATTCTGTATACTTCCATGTTCTTTTTAACTGGTACCAGGGGGGGTCTTCAGATGAATCTTGTGAGGCCTGTGGGCATCCTAGAGCAAATCAAGCGACATGTATGTGTTTGTGAGAGTCTCAAACTGTATAGCCGAAACTGTTCGGACTCCACAGACAAAAGTTGGTAGATTGGCTGTACCGACTTCAGACGAGTCCCAAGAACCCAAGACTGTGAGGGTCGCAATAGTTTCTAGGCCAAACCGTACGGACGTTACAGCCGATTTTGTGAGAAGACCGATTTTCAGGACATCTCATGGTCGGACAAGCACGGTGGATCGAGACATATCCAATGCAAAAAATAATAATGATATCTCTAGTTTAATCTGACAGATTTATATAGGGATTACTTTTATTATGCTAATTTAGCTTTAGCTAACACTTTCAAACACTGTACAAGTCAAATTGATATGGAATGTAGATTTTGAAGGATTACTGTACAGTACATCAACATGGACAGCCTATTTACTGTATGTTAAGATGTTTTGCTCAAAGCAAAATTTGAGTGGTTTGAGTCATAACAGGACTGTCAAGAGTTGAAGACCTTGTGAAAGTTTGAATAGCAACAGGAGCGATTGGAAACATTTTTCATGTCAACCCCAAGTCAACGTTTATCTGTTTAGTTTGTATTTGGATCACATCCAATAACACACTTCTCTCGAGCATGGGCAGAACAAGACAAATTAAAGCTACGTACTTTAAAATGTTCAGATGGAAGGCTAGCTAAGCCTGGGAGGTTTGGAGGGGTCAAGTAGCTAGATCTTGGAAAGTGACATGATGAATGCTTGTTGTTGGCACGGGACCACCAGACCTACTCTACTGGGATGTGAATGCTTTTTGATTATCAGAGGGGACCAGTGTTAGAGGTCACAGAGGATATGTATTCCTTTCCTTTTTTTGGTCTGGAACATTTCTCATGTTGTAGGCCACATAGTTGCAGTGGTGCGTAACTTAGGGAACCCAGAGCATTGTGGGTCTCCCTGGAGTCACTCCCTTTGGCAGGGACTCGAGCTGAGATTGTTCCAGAGAGCGACAGTTAGCCGAAAGCCACTTTCCCATGGCAGGAAACAGAGCAGATATACTGATTGTGGTTAATGGCGAAAACAGCTGAATTAGGTGGAACTGTGGGCCAACTCTCCACCGACATCCCATTTAGGCAGGACAATGCAATCGGCCCACTGCCTACGCTGTATAAAGTTTGCACAGCGGGTGGGTTGCCAAGTTTATCACAGTTGCAAATGCTGGTAGGATAAACACAACTTGAGACGTGCAGAGAAGTTACAGACTGCTGTACACACTAATGGAAGTCTCTTGCCCACATACAGCGTGATCAAAATATTTCATCAATATTTTGATATTCATATGGATGACAATAGGTCACATGAGTACTGTTGGACCAATGACTCAAGGTTCATAATATGATCTTTCTTTATTTTATTTATTTATTTCACCTTTATTTAACCAGGTAGGCTAGTTGAGAACAAGTTCTCATTTACAACTGCGATCAGGCCAAGATAAAGCATAGCAGTGTGAACAGACAACAACAGAGTTACACATGGAGTAAACAATAAACAAGTCAATAACACAGTAGGAAAAAAAAGAAAAGAAAAAAAGAGTCTATATACATTGTGTGCAAAAGGCATGAGGACGTAGGACGTAGTTGGTCAGGATAAAGTCTATGAGGGTGCCCTTGTTTACAGATTTAGGGTTGTACCTGGTGGGTTCCATGATGATTTGTGTGAGATTGAGGGTATCTAGCTCAGATTGTAGGACTGCCAGGGTGTTAAGCATATCCCGGTTTAGGTCACCTAGCAATACAAACTCTGAAGCTAGATGGGGGGCGATCAATTCACAAATTGTGTCCAGGGCACAGCTGGGAGCTGAGGGGGGTCGGTAGCAGGCAGCAACAGTGAGAGACTTATTTCTGGAGAGATTAATTTTAAAAATTAGAAGTTCGAACTGTTTGGGTATGGACCTGGAAAGTATGACATTACTTTGCAGGCTATCTCTGCAGTAGACTGCAACTCCTCCCGCTTTGGCAGTCCTATCTTGACGGAAAATGTTATAGTTGGGTATGGAAATCTCAGAATTCTTGGTGGCCTTCCTAAGCCAGGATTCAGATACAGCAAGGACATCAGGGTTGGCAGAGTGTGCTAAAGCAGTGAGTAAAACAAACTTAGGGAGGAGGCTTCTGATGTTGACATGCATGAAACCAAGGCTTTTTCAATTACAGAAGTCAACAAATGAGGGTGCCTGGGGACATGCAGGGCCTGGGTTTACCTCAACATCACCCGATGAACAGAGGAGGAGTAGGATGAGGGTGCGGCTAAAGGCTATCAAAACTGGTCGCCTAGAGCGTTGGGGACAAAGAATAAAAGGAGCAGATTTCTGGGCGTGGTTAAATATATTCAGGACATAATGCGCAGACAGGGGTATGGTGGTGGTAGCTTCGTGGCAGTGGCGTTAGCCAATATATCCAATTGGTAGCAGCGGTGATCCGGTGCCAAGGTCCAGAGTTTATAGCAAGGATCCGGTGGAGTATTGGGCTCTAGCCGTGAATGAGTGGGGTTCGGGTGAACAGCTGAGTAGGCCGGGAGGTGGGCCTCAGGGCTTCGGTACTGGGTACCACGGTGAGTGCAAGCTGTGAGCTAGCTAGCTGCAAGCTAGCTGTAAAGATCAGAAGTAGTGGCCCAGGGATTACGGCAGGAATCCGGCGTTGTTGTGGAGAGACAGTCCGATACTGGTAGACCAGCGAGTAATTATCCAGGCTAAAAACAGGGCTGGTATCTGTGCAGAAAGTCTAGCAGTGGCTAACAATGACTAAATAGCTTATAGCTAATAAGCTGGTTAGCTTCTGGAGGTTCTTGAATGTGTTCTAAAATTTTAAATAATAGCGACTCCATATCACATTGGGTGAGGCAGGTTACCGGAAGGTATAATTGAATTAAAAATCAAAAAGAGATTGAAAATAAATTGAAATATGCATACAAAAAATATAAAAGTACACGAGAGGACAAAACAAACACGTCTTCACTGCTACGCCATCTTGGTATAAGTTATGTGTGTGTGTATGTGTGTACGTGTTATGTGTGTTTGTATATTTGTGTGTATGTGTTTGTGTGCTTGTGTGTGTGTGCAAGGGTACAAGTTCCTTCTGAGGCGAGAGAGACATCTAAAATAATACCGCCCAAGCCTTAATCCATACATCTCTCAGCTGCTTCTGGATGTGTTCTAAATGACACCCGATATAGTGCATTACTTTATGGGCCATGGTCAAAAGAAGTCGACTAAATAGAGAATAGGGGGGCCATTTAGACACAGCCTCTGTGTGAAAGCAGCAGGTTGGTGGTAAAGGGAAAGGAAACATTACTATAACAGCTCGTAGTTCAGTGATCCGCTGTAGCCAGAGGTAATTACAGCACCGTGAGGAATCTCCTCAGGAAGAGAGTGATAAAGAGAGCCCAACATGAGATCTGTCAGAGGAGAGAGAGTCACAGTAAACATTAGAAATGTTTAACGAAACAAAGTTGTGTGAAGATAAATAATTGTATTTTGGGATACATATTAGGCTTCTGTCATTGTTTACCAAAGAAGAGAAAGTCAGGTCGGTTTCCCAGACACAATTTAAGACTAGTCGTGGACTAAAATGCACTTTCAATGGAGATTCTACTTTGAGCAATTTAGTCCAGGTTTACATAATCTGTGTCAGGGAAACTAACAGTAGAGTCCTGCTCAAAACTAATACAGCAGTGTCTGGGAATGATAAAGTTGTAACGGTTGTCGTCTGGAGATAGAGAGGACCAAAGCGCAGCGTGGTTAGTGTTCATCTTTTTAATAAGACACTGAACACTTCAAAAACACAAAACAACAAAGTGACAACCAAAACAGTTCTATCTGGTGCAGACACACAAAGACTGAAAATAACCACCCACAAAACACAAAGGAAAACAGGCTACCTAAATATGGTTCTCAATCAGGGACAACGATAGACAGCTGCCTCTGATTGAGAACCATATCAGGCCAAACACAGAAATAGAAAAGATAGATAGATAGATAGATAGATAGATAGATAGATAGATAGTTAGTAAGGGTTGTCGTCTGGAGATAGAGAGGACCAAAGCGCAGCGTGGTTAGTGTTAATCTTTTTAGTAAGACACTGAACACTTCAAAAACACAAAACAACAAAGTGACAATCAAAACAGTTCTATCTGGTGCAGACACACAAAGACTGAAAATAACCACCCACAAAACACAAAGGAAAACAGGCTACCTAAATATGGTTCTCAATCAGAGACAATGACTAACACCTGCCTCTGATTGAGAACCATATCAGGCCAAACAAGAAACCCAACCTAGAAACACAAAACATAGAATACCCACCCAACTCACTTCCTGACCAACTAAAACAAAGAAATAACACAAGAACTAGGGTCAGAACGTGACAAAGGTCTACACTACAGGGACTGATACAATGTCTGTGTATCACATTAGTTCTATTCACACACCCAGAGGGATGTTTTTGAGACTGTGTGTGTGTGTGTGTGTGTGTGTATGTGTGTGTGTGTGTGTGTGTGTGTGAGAGAGAGAAATGGCTAGCTAGTTAGCGGTGCGTGTTAGTAGAGTTTCAATCAGTGACGTTACTCGCTCAGAGACCTTGAAGTAGTTGTTTCCCTGTGTCCAGAGAGTCCCTGATTTGAGGTAAGGTTGGGGAAAGGATCGCTGCCCGCACCTGCCCGCCAGTCTAGCATCCCTACTTTGGACGGTTCTGACTTAGACTATGTGGACAACTACAAATACCTAGGTGTATGGTTAGACTGTAAACTCTCCTTCCAGATTCACATTAAGCATCTCCCATCCAAAATTAAATCTAGAATCGGCTTCCTATTTCGCAACAAAGCATCCTTCAGTCATGTTGCCAAACATACCCTCGTAAAACTGACTATCCTACTGATCCTTGACTTCGGCGATGGCATTTACAAAATAGCCTCCAACACTCTACTCAACAAATTGGGTGCAGTCTATCACAGTGCCATCCGTTTTGTCACCAAAGCCCCATATACTACCCACCACTGCGACCTGTATGCTCTCGTTGGCTGGCACTCGCTTCATATTCGTCGCCAAACCCACTGGCTCCAGGTCATCTATAAGTCTTTGCTAGGTTAAGCCCCGCCTTATCTCAGGTCACTGGTCACCATAGCAGCACCCACCTGTAGCACGTGCTCCAGCAGGTATATTTCACTGGTCACCCCCGAAGCCAATTCCTACTTTGGCCGCCTTTCCTTCCAGTTCTCTGCTGCCAATAACTGGAATGAATTGCAAAAATCACTGAAGCTGGAGACTCATATCTCCCTCACTAACTTTAAGCATCAGCTGTCAGAGCAGCTTACAGATCATTGCACCTGTACATAGCCCATCTGTAAATAGCCCATTCAACTACCTCAACCCTGTATTGTTCTTTTTTTTTGCTCCTTTGTACCCCAGTATCTCTACTTGCACATTCATCTTCTGCACGTCTATCACTCCAGTGTTTAATTGCTAAATTGTAATTATTTTGCCACTATGGCATGTTTATTGCCTTTACCTCCCTAATCTTACTACATTTACACACACTGTATATAAACTTTTCTATTGTGTTATTGACTGTACATTTGTTTATCCCTTGTGTAACTCTGTGTTGTTGTTTGTGTCGCACTGCTTTGCTTTATCTTGGCCAGGTCACAGTTGTAAATGAGAACTTGTTCACAACTGGCCTACCTGGTTAAATAAAGCTGAAATGTAAAAAAAAATGTTTAAAGGAGAGCGATGGAAGCAAGACTGTTACACGTGTGTGTGTGCCTTTGATACACAGGGGTATCTTGTTGACCAGACAGCCTGGACATTACAGGAATGAAATCACATCCTTTGTGTCACATCTGGAAAGCTCCACTCGCAGTATACGTCCACCCACACCCTTCCGCTACCCCCTTCCTCTCTCACACACACACACACACATACACACACACACACACACACACACACACAGCACCAAGGCTATAGTAGCCTAACACACATGTACGCACACACACATGCAACACAGTTTACGATAGTTCACTTTGTTTTCCTCAGCCTCACCCATTGGGTCCTGAGAACAGGGTATTTGATACGGCAAATATCGCTTTTACCTGAAATCAATAGTATAATAATCCTTCTCTTCTATCCTTCTCTTCTATCCTCCTCTTCTATCCTTCTGCAGTCTCTTCTATCCTCCTCTTCTATCCTCTCTGTCTTATTGATCTACTCAGGTTGTAACAGGAACTCTAAAGCAAACCTGGGTTCAGATAGTGTTTGAACTCTTTCAATTGCTTTGAGTGTTTGTGGATCCTGCTTGAAGTGCCAGGTGGGCGGTGTTTGCACTTTTGGGACTATTCCATTGGTTATATTGCACCAGACAAACTCAATCAAGCACAGCTAAAGCATTTGAAAGATTTCAAATACTATTTGAATCTGGGTCTACTCTGGAGTGAAGTGGACCTTGGGTACGGCCTGGTCCTGCAACCTGCTGGGTAGAGAGGGGGTTGATGGGTAGGAAGGTTAGGTATGTCAGCCCTGGCCTCAGCGGAACTGCAGGGAAGCTGAATTTGAACTACTTCCAAATCCAGTTTAACTGAGGATTGGATGAAGTCTTTCTGATTTGAACTGCATCAGCTCTGGGCTTGGGCGTGCAAGGAAGGAAAGGACAGCCTGGCCTGGTTTGGGTTCACTCCAGAAGCAACACATCACAGAGTAAAACATATATATATATATATATATTTGTCAAGTGTTTTATGTGTGTTGTATTTCTAGGAAATTACAAGTCAATTGAAATACAGGGATTAGGGATTTAAGGTTGATCAAATGATGGACGAAAATTATAATCTGTCATCAGTCACTCCTCAATACATAAAATGCACTCTGAAAAACCTTTCTGTTCCCATTTCGAGCCAGGGGATTAAACCCTCGTTTGAGATTCATGTCATCCCCAAGGGAAAGATAAGAGAAGTGGTAAAAAAAAGAACTGGGGTGATGACAGTCTTAAAAGGCTGCTTTACTGTGCATGTTCTGCCTGTCATAGAAGCGGGGTCGGCTAATCTAATGAGCTACATTATAGTCATATTTGCTGACAAGCCTGCAAGTGTTGAGTGCTGAAATAAAGAACTCATGTCCTGAAATAAAAACTGTCTAACAACGTTTAAATCAATCCCCATTGTGTGTTGGAATTTTTCTGATCATGACCGACAGACTAACAAACCAGCTGTTACTGGCATTCTCACTCCTCATGGTGCCTAAAGCCATGTGATCTCTTATCTTTTGTAGGGTAATGCAGGGAGAGCTGTGAAGGAGAAACAATGTCTGTAGGTGCGGAGTGGCTAGGTGGGGACCTGAAGATACACTACATGTGGACACCTGCTCGTCGAACTTCTCATTACAAAGTCATGGGCATTAATATGGAGTTGGTCCCGCTTTTAATGATATAACAGCCTCCACTCTTCTGTGAGGGCTTTCTACTAGATGTTAGAACATTGCAGTGGGGGCTTGCTTCCATTCAGCCACAAGAGTATCAGTGAGGTCGGGCTAAGTTTAAATTGCATTAGCTTGAGGAGCTAACACAAGTCTTTGTTTACGTCTGAGCTCTACGAAGCCACCACAGCCTTCTAATGGAGGTGCTGGGGTCACAAGACAGTGGCCTTATCACAAGTCAGGACATACCCACTGGGCAGGGACGTCATTTCAACGTCTAGTTTTCATTTGCATTTGGTTGAGATGTCAACTAACGCAAATTCAACGAGTAATCAACAAAAAATGCCACCATGTCATTGGATATAGGTTACAAGTTAGTTGAAAAAATACTAAATTCCCTTACATTGATGAATTTTTGCCAATCCAATCAGTTTTCCACGTTGATTCAACATCATCACATTTAATTATTTTAATGACTTGGAAACAACATTGATGGAACCAGTTCTTGCCCAGTGGGTATTGTTGTTGTAGTGTATTGCACATGGCTGGAATTCTTCCTAATACCTCACAGAACTTTGGAGAGAACATGATTTGTAATGTGAGACCAGAAGAGCTAAAGTATCATTGTTTGACTGAAGTCAGTAAAAACAATATTGGACTGTCTGCAAAATAATCTACCTTTTCTTCACGAACGAGTACACAGTAAAGTTCCATATTTTGAATAAATCCTGTTTAAAGGTCCTGTGCAGCCAAAAATATGAATTTCCCGTGTTTTATATATATTTTCACACTGAGGTTGGAATAATACTGTGAAATTGTGAAAATGAAGATAATGCTCTTTTAGTGGAAAACTGTTAGAAAATACAACCTGAAATTTCAGCCTGTTATGGTGGGATGGAGTTTTGGCCTGTGACATCACCAGGCAGTAAATTAAATTAGACCAATAATAAAGGCAGTTCCGGAAAGGATACTTTGGGATTTTGGCAATGAAGCCCTTTATCTACATCCCCAGAGTCAGATGAACTTGTGGATACCATTTTTAGCGCATTGACTGGAAGTCTATGGTAATTGCTAGCATGCTAGTTAGTATTGGCTTGCGAAGCTACCTCTAACGTCCTTCATAATGGATGCAGCGACAATAAAATGGTATCCATGAATTCATCTGTGGAAGTAGATAAAGGGCTTCATTGCCAAAACCCCGAAGTATCCCTTTAAGTGCAACAATTTAGACTGCAATATTCGGACAATCAGAGCCAAGATATCTTGGCACTGAGCAAAAATGAGAACATTTCAATTCCAGTATAAAACCATAACAATGTATACTTTGTTTATAGAATTTAGAATTGGTTGTCATTGATAAGTCACAAAATAAAGACACAAAATGCAGTAAGATCTTTAGATGAACTTTGGTTCATAAACACAAAACAATAGGCATCCGAACTCCCTCGAACACTTGCAAGCACAATGCTGCACACAACACACACTTCCCCACAATGTAGGGGAAAGATAACAGGGTGCTGTAACGGGGCCTGTGATAGTCCAGAGGAAAAAGGAAACCATCTGTCATGAGCTGACCTCTCTCCAAATGGCTCGCAAAGCGTCCGTCCACCAGTTAAAAGCAAAACAGTTCCTCTCCCTTTAACCCTCTCAAGTCTAAGTGAAATCTCAACAGCCAATTCCCAACTAACAACAAATGTTCCCACAACTTTGGAGAAGGTTCTGTCAAGAGTCTCATTAGGTCATTAACTAACGCTTTCATAGGAATGTTCCTGTGATGTGCAAGGAATGTTTCCAAGAGACCATTCCCTTAATGCTAAATAGAACTTTCCCAGAACGTGGTTACCATGTTCTCAGAACATTTCATGGGAACTTTGCAAGAACATTCATGTGTCCAGTTTTCTGTACGTTAGGGGAACATTCTATTTATGTTCGCAAAAACCTTCTGAGAACATTTTTAGAATGTGTTGGTGTTAAAGTTAGGAGAACATTCTCTTAATGTCAGCAGAATTTTTCTAGAACGTGGTAACAATGTTCTCAGAATATACAACATTAATTTTCTACTGTGTAATATTTATGGGATGTTGCAAGAAACACTTGTGTCCAGTTTTCTGAGGGTTAAGAGAATATTCTGTCAACGTTCCACCAAACATACACAGAACATGGTTACCATGTTCTCAGAATATACCATATGAATGTTCTAGACATGTTTCATTGGATGTTGCAAGAACATTCATGTGTCCAATTTTCTGATGGTTAAGAGAATATTCCATCAACGCCCCACCAAACATACAGTCGTTGCCAAAAGTTTTGAGAATGACACAAATTGTCACGCCCTGACCTTAGTTATCTATGTTTTATGTATTATTTTGGTCAGGTCGGGGTGTGACGAGGATGGCTATGTGTGTTTTTGTCCTGTCTAGGGTTTTTGTATATCTATGGGTTTTTTGTATGTCTAGGTAATGTAGGTCTATGGTGGCCTGAATTGGTTCCCAATCAGAGGCAGTTGTTTATCGTTGTCTCTGAATGGGGATCCGATTTAGGTTGCCATTTTCCATTTTTTTTTTTGTGGGTTATTGTCTATGTGTGGTTGCATGTCAGCACTTGTGTTATATAGCATCACGGTCGTTTTGTTAGTTATGTTCAGTGTTCGTTCTTCCATTGACAGAAGATGTACGCTTATCATGCTGCGCCTTGGTCTCCTCACTATGGCGCATGTGACACAAATATTAATTTTCATAAAGTCTGCTGCCTCAGTTTGTATGATGGCAATTTGCATATGCTCCAGAATGTTATGAAGAGTGATTAGATGAAATGCAATTAATTGCAAAGTCCCTCTTTGCCATGCAAATTAACTGAATCCACAAAAAACATTTCCACTGCATTTCAGCCCTGCCACAAAAGGACCAGCTGACATCATGTCAGTGATTCTCTCGTTAACACAGGTGTGAGTGTTGACGAGGACAAGGCTGGAGATCACTCTTTCATGCTGATTGAGTTTGAATAACAGACTGGAAGCTTCAAAAGGAGGGTGGTGCTTGGAATCATTGTTCTTCCTCTGTGAACTATGGTTAACTGCAAGGAAACATGTGCCGTCATCATTGCTTTGCACAAAAAGGGCTTCACAGGCAAGGATATTGCTGTCAGTAAGATTGCGCCTAAATCAACCATTTATCAGATCATCAAGAACTTCAAGGAGAGCGGTTCAATTGTTGTGAAGAAGGCTTCAGGGTGCCCAAGAAAGTCCAGCAAGCGCCAGGACCATCTCCTAAAGTTGATTCAGCTGCAGGATCGGGGCAGCACCAGTACAGAGCTTGCTCAAGAATGGCAGCAGGTAGGTGTGAGTGCATCTGCATGCACAGTGAGGCGAATACTTTTAGAGGATGGCCTGGTGTCAAGTAGGGCAGCAAAGAAGCGCCTTCTCTCCATGAAAAACATCAGGGACAGACTGATATTCTGCAAAAGGTACAGGGATTGGACTGCTGAGGACTGGGGTAAAGTCATTTTCTCTGATGAATCCCCTTTCCGATTGTTTGGGGCATCCGGAAAAAAGCTTGTCCGGAGAAGTCAAGGTGAGTGCTACCATCAGTCCTGTGTCATGCCAATAGTAAAGCATCCTGAGACCATTCACGTGCGGGGTTGCTTCTCAGCCAAGGGACTTGGCTCACTCACAATTTTGCCTAAGAACACAACCACAAATAAAGAATGGTACCAACACATCCTCCGAGAGCAACTTCTCACAACCCTCCAGGAACAGTTTGGTGATGAGCAATGCCTTTTCCAGCATGATGGAGCACCTTGCCATATAGTGATAACTAAGTGGATCGGGGAACAAAACAGCGATATTTTGGGTCCATGGCCAGGAAACTCCAGAGACCTTAATCCCATTGAGAACTTCTGGTCAATCCTCAAGAGGTGGGTGGACAAACAAAAACCCACAAATTCTGACAAACTCCAAGCTTGATTATGCAAGAATGGGCTTCCATCAGTCAGGATGTGGCCCAGAAGTTAATTGACAGGATGCCAGGCTGGATTGCAGAGGTCTTGAAAAAGAGGGGTCAACACTGCAAATATTGACTCTTTACATCAACCTCATGAAATTGTCAATAAAAGCCTTTGGCACTTATGAAATGCTTGTAATTATACTTCAGTATTCCATTGTAACATCTGACAAAAATATCTAAAGACACTGAAGCAGCAAACTTTGTGAAAATTAATATTTGTGTCATTCTCAAAACTTTTGGCCATGACTGTACACATGTACTTTTTAGTCATTTAGCAGACGCTCTTATCCAGAACGATTTCCAGTTAGTGCATTCATTTTAAGATAACTAGGTGGGACAACCATATTTTCATCAATAAAGTAGCTATCAGCAAAGACAGATCTAGTAAGGGGGGTCAAATGCAAATGCTAGTTCATGAAAGGCTTTTTTGTGAGGGTCGGGGTGAGGAAGGGATGCGAAGGGGTGTGCTGTGGGATTATTTAAGACAGGACACAGGACATGGTTGCAATGTTCTCACAATATGAGATATTATTGTTCTAGACATGTTTCATGAGAACATTGCAAGAACATTCGTGTCCAGTTTTCTGAGGGTTAGGAGAATAATGTCGAACAAAACATACACAGAACATGTATTAAAAAAAATTGCCACACCCAGGCCATCAGCACCAATGACAAATGCCCTAACCACTGTCTAAATGCGGAAGACACATTTATGAAGGCATTCAGTTGTACAACTGACGAGGTATCCCCCTTTTGTAAGGGATATCACTAGGACATGTGCTTATTGAGCCAATAAAGTTAGACCATGTCCAGAAACCATAAACCCTCTTCATTAGGCACTTGTATAGATCTGAAACAACTTGATAGGTGTAAGCAATAAGGTGAATTCACTATGAAGTAAATCTCAGGTCTTTTGAAAGTCCACTCAAGAAACTTGTATTGATCATAGGGATTCAGGAGTATAATTAAACAGGTTAATATGCCCCACCAAAATTAGACATATATACAGAAGGCTCTTCAGTTTTTGAAATAAGTACATCAAATCAATGATGAGAATAGTTGGTCTAACTGATACCAGACACGTACATGGTGGCGCAGCAGGAATCTTGGTGTACTGTCAACCAAGAGATTGTGAGTTTAAATCCCATGTGGAGACATGTTACTGTGTAAATGAACCTGCGCACTGTAATCATGTATGTCAAATATGTAAGTTAAAAGCACATGAGTATCCCTAATCCTGCACACAGACAAAGAGCTATCACTGGTTCACAAATCAGGGCCTTAATTGTCTTGGTAACGTGATGTGTAATGAATCTTTTCATTACTGTTCCCATGAAACATGTCTAGAACATTACTATGTTGGTAATTACTATGTTGGTAACTGGACACTCAAACATTAGGGGATCATTACGGGTAACATTACAAAAACATTCTCTCTCCCAACAATTGTTAGCTGGGTTGTTGGCTGTTAGTTCCTACATTATTGTTCTATTCTCTTGTTGTTCACCTCAACCTACAGTGATAATTTATATAATTTATATAGAGGTTTCCAATGCTCAAATCATTTTACATGGCATGCAACTGCATGAATACAAATAACCAATACAGTGACAGCCAGGGATATACGAAATAATTGAGTAGTGTTTGACTGTTTACGAGTTGTTTTTCATAGATCCTACTTTACACACACACACACACACACACACACACACACACACACACACACACACACACACACACACACACACACACACACACACACACACACACACAAAGCTATAGTTCCCTTTCTCTCTCTCTGAACTGTAAAAAGCCAACTACGCCTTTACTGAAACAACACACACACACACACTCATAATAGGCTCCCTTTCCACTGACTACACAGCTGCACGTAAAGCAAGCAAACACCCTCAGTGGGTCATATGTCTTTGGCTTTTTTTCTCATGAGGACTTTTGATCCAGAAAAGGGAGTCAGCCATGTGACTCAGAGGACAAAAATGCTTCACACTGAGCTGAAAGTCAGAGATTTTGCTCTCGTTAAAAAAGAAGGGGGGGAAGAGGAGGTGGTGGAGGTGGGACAGACTCTAATTTCCAGATCTGGGTTCAAATAGTATTTCAAAACCCCGCCCATTTGGCAACTCCAGGCAGGCTAGAGCCAATTTCAAATATTTTTTGAACCCAGGTATGCTCCTTTGCAGTGCTTTGCAGTCTCCAGACGTGTGTGTTCCTGTCCGTGAGTTTGAAGAAAGCAGATATAATTCAGCTAATTGGGCTATGTCTGTGAAATATATAAGGCAAGCTACAAATCTCTCAGGAAATATTTGGCTTGTTCAAAGGGCCAAAGGTAGGTTGCCCAAGAGGAGGGCGAGGAGTTTACCCTGACCCTTACAAGGAAAAACTCTAGGTCCTGTAAGTACACTTCTGGCAGAAATTGTGCTACATGGGACCAGAGTTTTTCCTGGTCAGATGACGTGTTCAGGAACAACTCCATGCCCGACCAATAAGTACTACCAGAGATGGAAGAGGAAGCGCGACACTCCACAGTTTTTTTCTGGTTCAATGAAAGTCAATGAACTAAGTACACCAGCCCCAGCTGCTATTGCATTGGTGCCACCCTGTTAAGTAGACCGGAACTGACACATTTGTTTAAAGGGTAAATGGCCTGAGTGAACTCTCTTCATTCATCCACAATCTTTGGTATTACTTCTGCTGAATCAGCAGTGCCTTTTTAACTTTATACGATCTCATATGGCTGATGAGTGCTCTCCAGTCCAGTGTTTTAAATACTTATTCTTATTAAATCACCTGGATATACAAATATTTTCAGTTGTTTTTGCTCATGCCATTCAAATCTTCAATAAAACACACACTTAAGATTCATTTATAAATATATTCAGGCATCCTGAGTGGTGCAGTTGTCTAAGGCACTGCATTGCAGTTGCTAGCTGTGCCACTAGAGATCCTGGTTCGAGTCCAGATTCTGTCGCAGCCAGCTGCGACTGGGAGATCCATGGGGCGGCACAACAATTGACCAGTGTTGTCCAGGTTAGGGAAGAGCCTATCGGTCTCTAGCAACTCCTGTGGTGGGCCGGGCGCCTGCATGCTCACACAGTCGCCAGGTGTACGGTGTTTCCTCCGACACATTGATTGAATATCTGGATTTTCCCTCTTCACAGTGCAGAAAGACTGCATTTAATAAGTGAACACTTGTTTTTATTACAACACACCTGTCATAATTGTTTTCTTTACAAAAGTAGAGGTTTATTACTATTATTGCTAAAGGTACTGCATAGGTGTAAACGTCAAATTTTTTGCAAGAGATGGCACTTGCATAGCCTATGCAAGTAGCAGAAATGTGCAGACAGCATTTCTGAAGGCATTTTATTAAAGGAAACAACAACAGTCTTTAACTTTTTTGGCAACATAGTGATATATTCTTATATACTGTACAATGAGGAATTCAACTACAAATACTAGTCTTCTCCCATTTTTTTAAACCATTGCCCTCACCCATATGGTATATTAACAACAATAAGAATAAAATAAGATAATAGATACAAAACAAAAACACGAAGAACATATATCAATCAACTCTAATTAGCACATATAGGACAGTATGTAAGTGTCTGTGCATGGACTTTGCAGACATGATTCTCACATGTGCAGCACACAGTATTTATTTTACAGTTCTTCTTTGGGAGGCAGAATTGGCATCTCCTCCTCTTGCCTGTCCCAGCTGCAGCCTCAGGTGGATCAGGACAAGATTCATCCTCCTGAACAGCTTTCACAAGCACTGCAGAGGCTCCTGTGCGGGATAGGCTCTCCCTTCTTTGAGTGTGTCTCCTTACAAGTGCCTTTCCCAGATGCTCCAGGAACACCCTCTTGTTCTGCTTATCAGGCATCCAGGTAGGGTTGATCTTGTTCCATATCACAAAGGCATTGTATGAGGACACATCAATGATGTTATGGAAGATGACCAGGGGCCAGCAGGCAGTCATCCTCCTGCAGCTGTAAGTTCCAATCACCTTGTCCAGGTTGTCCACGCCTCCTTTGTTGTGGTTCTGGTCCAGGATGATGGCTGGCTTCCTGTCCTCACGATCACTGATCTCAGCCGTTTTGTGCAGTGTGCTCAGGAGGTAAGAAACTGTGGTGGGGGGAGGGGTGAAGGCAAACTTTGATGAGAAGTGCAGGGGGGAGCTCAGGCTTGTTCTTTCTAATTGTGCTAACCATGGTGATCTTCCTCTTCAGGAGCTGCTGATTGTCTTAGGGTCACACAATCTCAATTTCTCATTGTGTGTGTGTTTGTGTCTTTCTGGTGTGTAAATTATATTACAACTGCCCTGTCAAAAATGACCCTAAGACAATCTTTGTACCCTGGTGGTGTACAGCTTTCATGGAAATATGAACAAAGGCGATGTTTCACTTTTTCTAATGTTGGGGTCACTCTAGGAAAAGTCAAATTTCAAGTTGAAAGAAATATTACATTTAGGGGGGTTTCTCTGCTGTAAAACATAGTGACGGGTCATTTTTGACCCTTATTAAGACCACACAATTCTTAAAAGTCCTCTTATGTTGTTTAAACATTTTAAACATAGTACAGCATGCTACTTAATGTAAACATGCAGGACAAAGCATTCTCTGAATATTCATTTACAATGTGTCTAAAAGGAGATAGCTGCAGAACGTGTGGAGAGTTCTTTCAAAGTATAATAACATTTACAACAATTATTAGAATTATAACACAGTATTAATGGATATGGAAGCTCACCTGATTTCTCTGGTGGAAAATGAAGTCAGCAACATTTCCTCGACCTCATTCTTTTGGGGGGGACTCAGAAATGCTTTGTTCACTTTTTAAACTCTGTTGAAACTCTTTCAATTAAGCGAAGTCATTGAACTTTGCCTATGTCTGGGGGTAAGCCATTGGTTGGCTTAAAGTAGTGTGGTTAAACACAGTGGCACCAGGTCAGCAAGGGAAAGAACGTGACTGAATGTAGAATTACGTAGGTCAGGAGTCCCCGAATCAAGCAATGGCAGCATCCCTCGAGAAAGGCCCAGAAGCTTTTTGAAACGTTAGTGCTGGCTAATTTTGGATTCAATAAGTAAGCAAGAGAAAACATGTTATTTTTGCATGTGCACCTTATCCTTCTACATTGTTAAATGAGGAAACCATTTGAACAGACTTCCACATTCCCTCTCTCATTGAAATGCATCTATCCCATTTCTCAACTTAAAAACCAACAGGAACATTTCCCAGGCATTCAAAATTATTTATAATGTAAATGATTTATAGTTTGAAGAATCTCCTTAAAAGTCCCTGTTTCTTGTAAGGGTTTTAACAGCTGTGTAGAGCAATGGTTTTCTATCAAGGCACAAGTCGAGACCCAAATGCAGACACAGGAGGCAGATGGTTGGAGTCTTACAATGTTAATTAAACCCAAAAGGGTAGGCAAGAGAATGGTCGTGGACAGGCAAAAAGGTCAAACCAGATCAGAGTCCAGGAGGTGCAGAGTGGCAGACCGGCTCGTGGTCAAGTCAGGCAGAATGGTCAGGCAGGCGGGTACAAAGTCCAGAAACAGGCAAGGGTCAAAACCAGGAGGACTAGAAAAAGGAGAATGCAAAAATGAGAAGAACCGGAAAAACGCTGGTTGACTAGGAAACATATAAGATGACCTGGCACAGAGAAACAGGAAACACAGTGGGGAAAATAAGCGACACCTGGAGGGGGTGGAGACAATCACAAGGACAGGTGAAACAGATCAGGGCATGACAGTTTTCAACTGGTTTTGCTAATTGAACCAGGTTGTCTCATTCACAATCAAATATTTGCATCACATTTTTTGCTGTTTCCAAAATGCAATCTAGAAAACTATGATTACTGCTATATGGATAGTAAATGCAGGGGTTGCGTTAATGCAGCATTCTGTGTTTTTCACGTAGATCTGAAAGGCTTCTTTTTTAATGTAATTTCTGCTCAGCATCAGACAAATGTTGTACTTCAGTTACACTTCTCCACTCGGATGAGAATTTACGAATGGGCATTCTATCAGCAAACAGTAGCTACTCGTCTCCTGTCCTTTTCTCAGTGTAGTCTACTTTTCTCTGGTATAATGCAAGCTTAACTTCAATCAACACATTAGGAAATGTAGCTGGCTACATTCTTTATATGATAAACATTAGAAATATGATGTTTTTGTCACAACACAATCTGTTTCACCTGTCTTTGTGCTTGTCTCCATCCCCCTCCAGGTGTCACCCATCTTCACCTTTATCCCCAGTGTATTTATAGCTGTGTTCTCTTTTTTTTTTACTCTCCAATTTCGTGGTATCCAATTGGTAGTAGTTACAGTCTTGTCACTGCAACTCCCGTAAGGACTCGGGAGAGGCGAAGGTCGACAGCCATGCGTCCTCCGAAACACAACCCAACCAAGCCACACTGCTTCTTGACACAATGCCCATCCAACCCGGAAGCCAGCCGCACCAATATGTTGGAGGAAACACCGTACACCTGGCGACCTGGTCAGCGTGCACTGTGCCCGGCCCGCCACAGGAGTCGCTAGTGCGCGATGAGACAAGGATATCCCTGCCGGCCAAACCCTCCCTAACCCGGACAATGCTGGGCCAATTGTGCGCTGCGCCATGGGCCTCTCGGTTGAGGCTGGCTGCGACAGAGCCTGGACTCGAACCCAG
Source organism: Oncorhynchus mykiss (assembly GCF_013265735.2). NCBI lineage: Eukaryota > Metazoa > Chordata > Actinopteri > Salmoniformes > Salmonidae > Oncorhynchus > Oncorhynchus mykiss. Next base: position 54,295,330 of record NC_048582.1, on the reverse strand, counting down.
AATCTCTGGTGGCACAACTAGCACTGTGATGCAGTGCCTTAGACCACTGCGCCACTGTCGTGGACATTTCCTGTATTTACCAAATCATGAGAGCAAACCACACACAAGTCAGAGTTATCATAAAGTCCATCTTTAATTATTTGAGCTCCATCACAACCCTGTGACTCTCAGATCAATTCAGTGTCTATAAATTAATTCTCTGAGAGTCCCTTACACATTGCAACTGAGATCCTTTATAGCAAAGACATACATAGCCAGACAGCATTGGCCATAATTTATTTATTTATCGTTCAGCTTTGTCTTTTCTCAAACTCAGAACCATAAAACAAATCCTCATATCAACAGGCATATATCACATGCCCCCTCCTTGACAAGATCACAGAGACACATTGACTGGCACACAGACATTGTGGAGCCAAGAGATACATGCTTGACCTCTCCCCTCTCTGCGGCCCAAGTAACTTAGTCCTGACAGAGAACAGATGACTGCAACCCGGCCACAGTATTATACAAAAATAAACATTCTGATGAGAAGTAACTCACAAACATATAATGAATATAAAACATCTTACCTATGTTACCAACTAATTCTGATTATTCCCCAACACCACCCAGGAGGCCCATACCTGTGTTCTTTGTTTGTCTGTTGCCACTTTGTTTTGTTCATCTAGCCTACAAGTGTTTCCCCCTTGCTCCTGTCTTTTTCTTGTTCTTATTCTTATTTTCTAGTTTTCCCAGATTTGACCATTCTGCCTGCCCTGAGCCTCCCTGACGTTCTGTACCTTGTCACACCACCCTGGATTATTGACCCCAGCCTGTCCTGACCCCGAGACTGCCTGCCGTTCTGTACCTTATGGACTCTGATCTGGATTACTGACCTCTGCCTGCTCTTGACCTGCCATTTTGCCTGCCCGCTGTTCTAGTAATAAACTTGTGTTACTTCGACACTGTCTGCATCTGGGTCTTCTCCTGAAAAGTGATAGTACGAACTGGCCATGACCGACCCAGCAGACTCAAACCAGCTCCGCAATACCATCTCCTCCCAAGGAGCCACCATTGGGAGGCACGAGGAGTTGCTTCGTGGTCTCATGGAAGGGTTCCAGACCTTGGCCGAACTCCATGACCGAGCGTTGAATACATTTCTGGAGCAATTCCGCGGGTTGTCTGTTAGGCAGTCTACCACGACGATAACTTACCAGCACCTCAGTAACCCGGCTGTTAGTAGGGCTGCCTCCCCTGCCACCCTAATTTCCTGGGAACCCCGCTTACCTCCCTCGGAACGCTTCGATGGAGAGTCGGGCACCAGTTGGGCTTTTCTCGCTCAGTGTTCCCTCATCATCGAGCTGCAGCCCTCCTCCTTCCCCTCGGTCCACTTTAAGATAGCGTACCTCATCACGCTGATGTCCGGGAGGGCTCTCGCCTGGGCTACAGCAGTATGAGAACAACAATCGGCCGTATGCTTCAGTCTGGAGGAGTTTATGGCAGAGGTAAAGAAAGTTTTTGAGGCTCCGTTGTCCGGGAGAGAGACTGCCCGGAAGTTACTCCAGCTTCGGCAAGACTCCCACAGTATGGCAGACTATGCGGTGGATTTCCGTACATTGGCAGCTGAGAGTGCCTGGAACCCAGAAGTGCTGTTTGACATGTTCCTGCACGGAGTATTGGAGGAAGTAAAGGACTAGCTTGCAGCCTTGGAACTACCGACGGATCTCGACTCGCTCATCGCCTTGGCCATTTGGATCGATGGGTGACTAAGGGAGTGAAGGAATGAGAGGAGGTTCGATTTCACTAGCCCACCCAAAGCTTCCACCTCACCTGCGAGACTTCCGAGTTCCCCAGAGTCTCCGAAGTCTGCCAGTTCTCCTATTCCCGAGCCGATGCAACTAGGCTTCACACTAAGAATTGCCTGTGTTGCGGGACTACTGGTCATTTCGTGGCCACCTGTCCACTAAAAGTCCAGGCTCTCCAGTAGGAGCGAGTACTCTGGTGGTTCATACGGAAAACTTTTCCTGTCCCCTTACTCGCACCCCTTTTCATCCCATCTTTCTGGGTACACATCGACTCTGGGGCTCATGAGAGCTTTATGGATGCTACCCTGGCATCCAAGCTGGGCATCCCCACTCAGCCCCTCTCCATTCCCATGGACGTTACAGTATTGAACGGGTGCTCTATAGGCCGGGTCACTCACAAAAACCACCCCCATCAACCTACGGGTTATTAAGTCTCCTCAGGTTCCTGGGGTTTTGGGATTCTCTTGGCTCCAGCGACACAATCCCCTTATTGACTGGTCTGCTGGCACCATCATGGGCTAGAACCTGTTCTGCCACGTTCATTGCCTTAGTCAGCGCAGCCTGCCCCAGTATGTCTTCCTGGGGGTTCGGGAAGTTGCCCCGGACCTCTCAGCCATTCCTGTGGAGTACCAGGACCTCCGGGAGGTGTTTAGTAAGGCCCAGACAACTTTGCTTCCATCACACCGACCCTATGACTGCGGGATCGACCTTCTCCCAGGTACCACTCTGCCTTGGGTCCGGAGACCAAGGCTATGGAGACCCACATTGAGGACTCCCTAGCTGCAGGGCTCATTCATCCTTCTAGATTTTCTTTGTGGAGAAGAAGGACAAAATCCTGCGCCGCTGCTTCGACTACCAGGGCCTCAACAACATCACGATGAAGAACCACTACCCGCTACCATCTCTTCGCCTTCGAGCCGCTCCAGGGGGCCACCGTGTTTTCTAAGCTGGACCTACAGAATGCCTACCACCTGGTGCGGATATGGGAAGGGGATGAGTTGAAGACTGCCTTCAACAGGGCCAGTGGTCACTACGAGTATCTGGTCATGTCATTTGGCCTTACCAATGCCCCTGCTATGTTCCAGGCTCTGGTGAATGATGTTCTCCATGACATGTTGAACCGGTTCATCTTCGTCTACCTTGAGGACATCCTCGTTTTCTCCCACTCCGCCCAAGAACACATGCTCCACATCCGACAGGTTCTCCAACACCTCCTGTAGAACCAGATTTTTGTGAAAGCAGAGAAGGGCGAATTCCATCGCTCCACCATCCCCTTCCTGGGTTACATCATTGCTGCAGGGAGTGTACAGATAGATCCCAGGAAGGTGAGAGCGGTGGTGGATTGGCCCCAGCCTACGTCCAGAGTGCAACTGCAACATTTCCTGGTATTCGCCAACTTTTATCGTGGCTTTATCTGGGGTTACAGCACCCTGGCTTCCCCCCTGTCTGCACTCACTTCTCCCAAGGGGCCGTTCATGTGGTCCCCAGCTGCTGACCGGGCGTTCCGGGATCTCAAACACTGTTTCACCACAGCTCCCATCTTGGTTCATCCTGACCCGTCCCTCAAGTTCGTGGTGGAGGCCGATGCTTTGGATGTCAGAGTGGGGGCTGTCCTGTCCCAGCGTTCTGCTCTGGACCTGAAGCTACATCCCTGCGCCCTCTTCTCCCATCGCCTCAACACCATGGAGAGGAACTACGATTTGTGGAATCTGGAGCTTCTCGCGGTGAAGATGGCGTTGGAGGAGTGGAGCCACTGGCAGAAGGGGGCGGAACATCCGTCTATTGTGTGGACAGACCACAAGAACCTGGAATATCTCCGCACCGCCAAGCGTCTCAGGCAAACTATGTGGGCCCTGCTTTTCACCCGGTTCAACTTCTCCCTCTCATAGGAATAGGGAAGCAGGTTGATGATGTGCAGCGTTCCCAGCCGAACCCAGGGGGGGGGGGGGGCAGATAACCGGATGTTTGTTCCTGACACTGTCCACTCCTTGGTCCTGGAGCTGCCCCCTCCTCCAAACTTGCCTAACGCAGGCTCCCGTCGGACCCTGGTCTTTGTGCGACAACGCTTTAGGTGGCCTACCATGGTTCCTGACGTCTCCACATTCGGTGCCGCTTGCACGACCTCCCTGGCAAGCTACGGCTGGTCTCCCTCAACCTCTGCCTGTTCCTCACCGTCCTTGGTCTCACATATCCCTGGACTTTGTCACGGGTCTCCCCCTGTCTGATGGCAACACCACCATCCTGACAGTAGTAGACCGGTTTTCCAAAGTTTCCAACTTCATTCCTCTCCCCAAACTACCCTCTGCCAAAGAAACGGCCCAGATCATGGTGCAGCACGTCTTTCGGATCCATGGACTGCCAGTGGACATGGTCTCCGACCGGGGTCCTCAGTTCTCGTCCCAGTTCTGGGAGGTGTTCTGCACGCTCGTTGGGGGTTTTGCCAGCCTGTCCTCCTGATTCCACCCCCAGTCCAACGGCCAGACCTGGAGACAACTCTTTGCTGCCTGGTCTCCGCCAATCCCACCACCTGGAGCCAGCAACTAGTGTGGGTCGAAAATGCCCGCAACACCTTTCCTTGCTCTGCCACGGGTCTCTCGCCCTTTGACTGTTCCGTGGGTTATCAGCCCCCGCTCTTCCTGGAGCAAGAGGTCGGCATACCCTCTACCCAGATGTTTGTCCGCCGCTGTCGTCGCACCTGGAAGAGAGCCTTCTCAAGACCACTTCCAGGTATCGACGCAAACGGACTGCCACCGGACCCCTGCTCCCCGATATCGTCTCGGGCAGAGGGTATGGCTGTCCACCCGAGATCTGCCACTCCGGATGGAGTCCCGCAAACTTTCCCCCTGGTTTATCGGCCCTTTCCCCATCACCAAGATCATAAGACCCTCTGCTGTTCATCTTCTGTTGCCCAGTCCCCTCTGTATTCATCCCACTTTTCATGTGTCTAGGATCACACCCATGTTTCACAAACCTTTGTCTCCTATTTCCTGCCGAATATGTTGCACAATTTCTTTTGTAAAGGACATCACGGGAACCATTTGGCACCCATAGCATTCTTCCTCTCCCCTTATATGGGATAAAAGGTCAACTGTCAGCCATTTACGATGTTGATGCAGCGAGGTAACACCAGGACAGATGATGCTGTCTGTCCCATCAGTCTGTCAGGTCACTGCACAGCCTACGTATGTTGACACAACAAGCTACAAAGTTTGCACACACATACATACACACACACACACGGACGCGCATACACACAGGCGAACGGACAGACAGACGTACACACGTACAAACACATGCACATACAGACTCACACACACACACACACACACACGTACAGGTATCAGGTTCAATGTCTAGAAATCACATCCTGCTCTCTAGTGATATGTTTTGACAGGCACATACTTGTAGAACCTGCTCCTGCCTAGGAATCGTGACATTAAAGGGAAAGGGCTTAGATCCTCAGGGCCTCTATAATGTCTGCCTGGTCAGTAAACCACTTTGCCTTTAAAGGGCTTCATAGGTGTGTAAGACACACACGACAGGCTACATACAGTTGCAGTCGTAGTAGTGAGTGCTCACTGATTCAGAGGGGTTGGGTTAAATGTGGAAGGCACATTTTGTTTGAATGTATTCAATTGTGCAACTGACTACGTATCCCCGTTCACTGTATGATAACATCAGTGACAGATACAGCTGAAGCTAGACTATTCAACCAGACAAACAGTTGCATACCCACTTAGACACACATCGACACATTGAGACACACACACACACACACACACACACAAACACACACACACACACACCTACTAAACCCAACCCAATCTGTAATCCCCCCATGTTGGTGGGTTCCATGGAAGTCAGCGTTAGCGGGACTAGGCTTTTATTTGCAGCCGATTATTTTTGAACCAGTCACCCTATAGGTCTGTCAGTAGTTGTCAACCTCATGGTCGTCCAATCTCTGTCCGCCTGACTGGCTCCATTCAGCCAGCCAGCACAGTCATTAAGGCCAGCCAGACCTTACTCACAACCCCAGACCTGCCTACCCAGCCCAGTGCAGTCCAGTCAGCAAATACACACCTCCTGGATAGAAGAGAGAGATAGATACAGAGAGAGAAAGATACAGAGAGAGGGTAAGGGAGGACGGGGAGAGAGAGGCTAAGGGGGGAATGGGGAGAGAGATGTTAAGGGGGACGGGGAGAGAGAGGGAGGGGGAGAGAGATGGGGAAGAGAGTGAGATAAGACAGAGAGGAAAACAGAGAAAAATACTGTAAAAATACACTAGCACAGCTTTTCAATCAGGTCTTTATTGTAGAGTGGCCAGATGGAAGCCACTCCTCAGTAAAAAGCACATGACAGCCCGCTTGGAGTTTGCCATAAGGCACCCAAAGACTCTCAGACCATGAGGAAACCTGGCACCATCCCTACAGTGAAGCATGGTGCTGGCAGCATCATGCTGTGGGGATGTTTTTCATCGGCAGGGACTGGGAGACTAATCAAGATCAAGGCAAATAGACTCTGGAGAGACCTGAAAATAGCTGTGCAGCAACTCTCCCCATCCAACCTGACAGAGCTTGAGAGGATCTGCAGAGAAGAATAGGAGAAACTCCCCAAATAAAGGTGTGCCAAGCTTGTAGCTTCATACCCAAGAATAGTCAATGCTGTAATCGCTGCCAAAGGTGCTTCAAAAAATAATTGAGTAAAGGGTCTGAATACTTCTGTAAATGTGATATTTAAGTTTTCTTTTTAATAAATTAGCAAAAAATTCTAAAAATTTTTTTTTGCTTTGTCATCATGGGGTATTGTGTGTAGATTGATGAGGAAAAATGAAATCAATTTTAGAATAAGGCTGTAACGTAACAAAATGTGGAAAAAGTCAAGTGGTCTGAATACCTCCAAAGGCACTGTAAGGTATGTGGAGACTGTTTAGTTCCAAAAATCAGGGGTTAAATATATGCCCCAAGAAAAGTACACATGTTTCCTGATCTTTCTTATATCTCTCAGATACAGGACAGACACTTCAGAACAAAGTTCATTTTGATGTTTAGGGGGGGGGCTGACTATCTGTTGTTGTAGTGAATCTCTTATTCAATACATTTTTAACGGGCTAATAGCAGTAAGGCCCAAATGTTTTCTATATATTTCTGGGATACTTCAAGGGGTCTTAAAATTCCCAATCAAATAGCTAAATTGTCCTTGGTATGACCTTAAAACAATTCCATATAGCATAGTATAACGCCCCCATCCCCGGGCTTAGATCTTTATGGGTTAATATTCTGTATTATATCATATTTCACAACAGCTAATCGGGATCCTACAAAATACCAAAACAATACCAATACCTAGTGGTAGACTAATTGCCATTAGAACGTAGTCTAATTCCATCTATATCTCATGCTATTATGTATCTTAGAAAAACATCAACTACAGAACATATAGGCCTAGGTATCGACGGTAAATTACCTTGGTCTGATAGTTACAGTATGGGTTAACTTTGAAAGATGGAAATATGTCAAGAGCTTGGCTGAAGCTAAAGCAGTTGGAAAACTGCTCAATTCTAAAAATCGAAAGTTTTACCAAATGTATGAAAAACACTGCTGCTCCCTTGTGGTGTATGTCTGCCATGCTTGCATGTACAGTGTAGTGCCTATTTAGAGAGCAATATTAATGGCGTCTTTTTGTAGGCACTAACAGAGGCTAACAGCTATGGCTCGTTGGCCAAAGCCTATAGGGAAATGTAAGAAATCGAAGATAAGGTCTGTAATAAACACAGGCTTAGGTGATCTTATAGATTTTGTTCTATGAGATAATCTTCATCAGCTAATGTCAGTTTGTGTGAATTTTGAAGCATTTATGTAATAAAACAATAGTGCACAAAGCAGTAGGTGTAGCTAATTTCCAGGTTTTAGGACTTCAAACTGGTTCTCTAACTGGGAATACTAGTTTGTTGTTGATCAATAACATTATAGGACTAGGCCTATTCACTTGACATGAAAAAGTTACATTATGTGTACAGTACCAGTCAAAAGTTTGGACACACCTACTAATTCAAGGGTTTTTCTTTATTTTTACAATTTTTTTTACATTGTAGAATAATAGTGAAGACATCAAAACTATGAAATAACACATATGGAATCATGTAGAAACCAAAAAAGTGTGAAACAAATCCAAATATATTTTATATTTGAGATTCTTCAAAGTGGCCACCCTTTGCTTTGATGACAGTTTAGCACACTCTTGGAATTCTCTCAACCAGCTTCTGTATATCAATAAAAAAAATGTTTTTATTTATAAAGTTTTTTTTTAACATCAGCCGATGTCACGAAGTGCTATACAGAAAACCAGCCTAAAACCCCAAACACTAATGGAGAAAATAGTACAAATAAAGAAAAATCCTTGATGAGTTGGTGTGTCCAAAGTTTTGACCGGTGCTGTATATCAATCAAATCAAATTTATTTATTTAGCTTTTTTAATATCAGCCGATGTCACAAATTGCTATACAGAAACCCAGCCTAAATATATCTACTTATAGCCTAATGATATAACCTAAAAATTGAGGTCTAGTCAACGGCTATAACCTAATAACTCATCAATATTCTCACTGGCATAATGACACGAATAATGAATAAATTGGGAATCTAGATTTGAAGTGAGTTCCTCGAAATAATACTACGTCATATTTGGTTTGAACGTTACTGAAATCCTTTGTGACTGTCCCTTTAACCTGACATGAACAAGAGTACATGGTCAAAACCACTATTGTTCTAGGGGTGTAATCGGATGGTAATTGGTGTAATTACCCAATAATAAGATTATATATTTATTTAGATTGAATGTAAAGTTTAATGAAAACCCGATTATTAACTATTTTATATAATTAACATCTAATGCATTTGTAAACTGGATAGATTTGTGGAATCATTGTTCCGGGTATCCCTGTTTTCTGCACCTAACATGGAACCTTCCAACTCAGATTAAACTAGGATGAGTAACTGTAGCAAGAGATTAGCTGCTGGGGAAAGACAGTTGACGTTTTAACGGATTTAAGTGAGATCTAGAAGGGATTTAACCATGGCCACAGCCAGTACTACACAGAATGGGCCGACTTCGCGTTCCGAGGAGAGCCAAGAAGCGCAAACAAATGTCAACGCCACAACTGAATACTGCGCAAAGTTACAGGAATGGATGTGGCAGTACTACTGGGGCTATGCAAATTGGCAAAACTGGATGACTCTGACTACGTTTCCTTTCCCCCCGTGCAATTTTCCCGTAGCTGGAAACTATCAAGCACCGACTGGAACTCCATGGCCCGCTGGACAACCAACTTTAGATGCCCGATATGGGTACAACTATCCGGGAATAGGGTACCCCTTTCCATTCCCTGCGCCCCCGACTACGGGGTTTCAGACAGGGCAGCAGATGACAGCTGGGACATTGCCTCATGATGCAAGGCCAGTGCAACAACAGAACGGAAACGCACCTCAAGCAGGTACACTACAATTCTATGATGACAATCGCTCTATAGGCTTACACTCACTGACTGACGCTAGGCGTAGCAGGTTGTTGTTTGTGTCATCATGTTGCAACGAACTAGTTCAATCAAATACATCTAGACCTACTCGGGTCAAACAAACAAAGACACCGTTCCTTTATTTGTTCATTACTAGAATTAGTTGCTTGTACAGGATCACATGTGCAGCTTCTTGAGCAAACAGCTGATGTGTACCTCTACCTACTCATGCATATCTTTACAATCTGCAGAGGCTTTGTTGATCTGAATAGAACACATTTTAAGTCAGCACTTGAGCCCACCTGACCTATGGCAAGTCAGCTATGCATTGACTTAATTGGCTGAACAAAGTTAAATGGATTGGTCAGGGGTTTAAACTAGGTCTGCTCACATTCTCACTAAATTAGTTCAACATAATCTACCTGGGTACAATATCTGAAGTTATCTTTTCCCCCTCAGGTCGGGAATACACCATCCCTTCTCCCCTCCACAGATTCCTAGCAGAGACTGTGGACTTCTTTATTTTATTTTGTGTCAAGGCAACCATCATCCTGTGGATTATGCACCTTAGTGGCATGAAGTGAGTCAATCAGTCTAGCTTTTTATAATTTCCATGCCCATGAAGGAGGGGAAAAAATACAAGGAAATAACATTAATGAACATTACTTTTCAGCATCATCATAGGCCATGATTATTCTATTGTATTCCACTCTACTCTCCCCCACAGGGACATCACTAAGTTTGTCACCCACTTCATAGTTGAGGAGATAGATGAGAACACGTCTATGGAGGACCTGCAGAAGATGATGGCAGTAGCTCTGGTCTACAGGGTGCTGGTCTGTTTCTATGAGGTGGGTATTTCTATGAGGTACGGTATCTCTGGTGTACATGGTGCTGGTCTTTTTCTATGAAATGGGTATTTCTATGAGGTACAGTATCTATGAGGTACAGTATCTATGAGGTACAGTATCTATGAGGTACGGTATCTCAGGTCTACAGGGTGCTGGTCTGTTTCTATGAGGTGTGTATTTCTATGAGATACAGTATCTGAGGTACAATGTCTATGAGGTGCAGTATCTCTGGTGTACAGGGTGCTAGTCTGTTTCTATGAGGTGTGTATTTCTATGAGGTACAGTATCTATGAGGTACAGTATCTCTGGTCAACAGGGTGCTGGTCTGTTTCTATGAGGTGTGTATTTCTATGAGGTACAGTATCTCGTGTCAACAGGGTGCTGGTCTTTTTCTATGAGGTGGGTATTTCTATGAGGTACAGTATCTGAGGTACAGTATCTATGAGGTACAGTATCTCTGGTCAACAGGGTGCTGGTCTGTTTCTATGAGGTGTGTATTTCTATGAGGTGCAGTATCTCTGGTGTACAGGGTGCTGGTCTGTTTCTATGAGGTACGGTATCTATGAGGTACGGTATCTATGAGGTATAGTATCTATGAGGTACAGTATCTATGAGGTACAGGGAGCTGGTCTGTTTCTATGAGGTGGGCATTTCTGTGAGGTACAGTATCTGTGAGGTACAGTATCTGTGAGGTACAGTATCTGTGAGGTACAGGGAGCTGGTCTGTGTCTATGAGGTGGGTATTTCTATGAGGTACAGTATCTGTGAGGTACAGTATCTGTGAGGTACAGGGAGCTGGTCTGTTTCTATGAGGAAGGTATTTGAGTATTGATCTTATGTCAGTCTGAGATTAGGCTATAGTTTCCAGTGAGAACAATCATGCCGTCTCAGTGTAGCTACCTGAGAAGGTTAAGGCTAGTATGTGTTTAGTACTAGGTTAAGGCTAGTATGTGTTTAGTACTAGGTTAAGGCTAGTATGTGTTTAGTACTAGGTTAAGGCTAGTATGTGTTTAGTACTAGGTTGAGGCTAGTATGTGTTTAGTACTAGGTTTAGTACTAGGTTGAGGCTAGTATGTGTTTAGTACTAGGTTAAGGCTAGTATGTGTTTAGTACTAGGTTAAGGCTAGACTAAACACATGAATCATGTCCTACCACAGTTTATGACTCATGGTGATATGTGGGGATTGCATCAGCATTGATCTTTATGAAGAATATTTGATATTTGACATGATATATTTCCACTGTCACTCTGACCTTCCTCCTCCTCTCAGATCATCTGTATCTGGGGGGCGGGCGGTGCCACCCCAGGGAAGTTCCTCCTTGGTCTTCGGGTCGTGACATGTAACAGTTCAGTCCTGGTCCGACCTAACCGCGTACTGGTGGTACCGGCATCTAACGTCACCCTGTCAGCGTAAGTCACTGATTGCATGTGACACATCTTGTTTAGTTCTGTTAAAAACAGATGAAAATATGACTGCATTTACAGTGCCTTGCGAAAGTATTCGGCCCCCTTGAACTTTGCGACCTTTTGCCACATTTCAGGCTTCAAACATAAAGATATAAGATATGTATTTTTTTGTGAAGAATCAACAACAAGTGGGACACAATCATGAAGTGGAACGACATTTATTGGATATTTCAAACTTTTTTAACAAATCAAAAACTGAAAAATTGAGCGTGCAAAATTATTCAGCCCCTTTACTTTCAGTGCAGCAAACTCTCTCCAGAAGTTCAGTGAGGATCTCTGAATGAAAAAAAAAAAAAAAGCCGGATTTGGATACAAAAAGATTTCCCAAGCTTTAAACATCCCAAGGAGCACTGTGCAAGCGATAATATTGAAATGGAAGGAGTATCAGACCACTGCAAATCTACCAAGACCTGGCCGTCCCTCTAAACTTTCAGCTCATACAAGGAGAAGACTGATCAGAGATGCAGCCAAGAGGCCCATGATCACTCTGGATGAACTGCAGAGATCTACAGCTGAGGTGGGAGACTCTGTCCATAGGACAACAATCAGTCGTATATTGCACAAATCTGGCCTTTATGGAAGAGTGGCGAGAAAGCCATTTCTTAAAGATATCCATAAAAAGTGTCGTTTAAAGTTTGCCACAAGCCACCTGGGAGACACACCAAACATGTGGAAGAAGGTGCTCTGGTCAGATTAAACCAAAATTGAACTTTTTGGCAACAATGCAAAACGTTATGTTTGGCGTAAAAGCAACACAGCTCATCACCCTGAACACACCATACCCACTGTCAAACATGGTGGTGGCAGCATCATGGTTTGGGCCTGCTTTTCTTCAGCAGGGACAGGGAAGATGGTTAAAATTGATGGGAAGATGTATGGAGCCAAATACAGGACCATTCTGGAAGAAAACCTGATGGAGTCTGCAAAAGACCTGAGACTGGGACGGAGATTTGTCTTCCAACAAGACAATGATCCAAAACATAAAGCAAAATCTTCAATGGAATGGTTCAAAAATAAACATATCCAGGTGTTAGAATGGCCAAGTAAAAGTCCAGACCTGAATCCAATAAAGAATCTGTGGAAAGAACTGAAAACTGCTGTTCACAAATGCTCTCCATCCAACCTCACTGAGCTCGAGCTGTTTTGCAAGGAGGAATGGGAAAAAATTTCAGTCTCTCGATGTGCAAAACTGATAGACATACCCCAAGCGACTTACAGCTGTAATCGCAGCAAAAGGTGGCGCTACAAAGTATTAACTTAAGGGGGCTGAATAATTTTGCACGCCCAATTTTTCAGTTTTTGATTTGTTAAAAAAGTTTGAAATATCCAATAAATGTCGTTCCACTTCATGATTGTGTCCCACTTGTTTTTGATTCTTCACAAAAAAATACAGTTTTATATCTTTATGTTTGAAGCCTGAAATGTGGCAAAAGGTCGCAAAGTTCAAGGGGGCCGAATACTTTCGCAAGGCACTGTACGTATGCAAATGTGTGACCATGATAACTTGACTGTGAGCATTGAATATGAAACCCACACAAATGCTCACTACAGCATGAGTGCTTGTAAGTTCAGTAGCTATGTAGTATGCTATGAAGATGTGAAGCATACCTCTGAAATGGAGAAAAGCATTCTTTGAAAATGGGGATTTAACCCTTGTTTTCTTTTTTTTTTAGCAATTCATTTCATGGTACTTTTTCCACTGCTCTTAACCTGGTATTGCTATGTAATTAATATTGTCTATTGTCAAGTCCTAACTTCAATCTTTTCTCCCTCCTCCCAGTTCCACGGTGCGGGCGTTGAACAAGAACTTCTCCATTGCCTTCCTGTTCCCCGTCTTCATTATCCTCCTCTTCTTCCAACACAACAGGACTGTCTATGACGTGGTAGCTGGTACCATCGTGGTGCAGCGCAGAGGGGCCAGATAAATTACCCTATAGTTGATCTGAACAGGGTCCTGTTCATAGCATAACACTTTGCAACACAAAATGTAAATCTGTGTTCTTATTGGACATGTTCAGGTACCTTCCTGTTTCATTAAGTATGAAAACATTTCTCTCTATTGAACACAACAGACCTTGGGCTTCTAGAACTGAACAGAAGGCCTGTAATACAGAACTAGGCCTCAGACTGAAACCCACTCAGGACAGATTGGAGTTTGTTACAACGTTATAAAGAAGTCTCATGGGGAGGCCGCAGAACAGAACATCATGGTTGTTTTATCGTCTTCATTCATAAAGTATGGTTACTAAACCTTTCCCTAGTTACCACATAGAATTTGACAGCTGAATATTTCAATGGAATGTTAGAGAAGTTGTATTAATGTACGTGATGTTTATATGCAGTTGTAGACTGACTCGTATATGGATAAGGGCTTTTTCCAGGTCAAGATGAAAGGTGAAATGTTTTTTTTTTTTAACCTTTATTTATCTAGGCAAGTCAGTTAAGAACAAATTCTTATTTTCAATGATGGCCTAGAAACAGTGGGTTAACTGCCTGTTCAGGGGCAGAATGACAGATTTGTACCTTGTCAGCTCGGGGGTTTAAACTTGCAACCTTCCGGTTACTAGTCCAACGCTCTACCCACTAGGCTACCCTGCCACCCCATGTGACGGGGTTGTTTGCACAGTGGCCATTCCGCATTGTCTAAATGGAACTAAAAACTGTTACTTGGGTCTTTTTTAATTTACTGAACTCCTCTGAATTTTGCCTTGAGGCTGTCTGTCTTTCTGGGCCACATTTTCAGCAGCAGGTTTGCATTCTACTGTCTAGTTCTTTTTTCACCAGAGCCAGACTCAGACATTTGTCATTCTGATCCAAATCACAGATTAGAATCTGGACATTCCAGACTCTTCCTCACAAATAGGAGGTTGTGTGTGTGTGTGTGTGTGTGTGTGTGCAGGAATGCACACCTCTGCTATGTCTGGACTCACAAACCATGACTCAGGGTAGTCTATTTGACAATTCATCCCTTACACAGGCTAACCTTAAATGCACGAGTGTAAATTACCACCCTGAAGTGAGTTTTCAATGTAATTATTTACACTACTGTACACACTACACTTAATGTACATCTCTCATACAGCATGCACACACGGTACATGTTATAGTTCAGCATATGAATACATGTCCAGGACTTCTATTTTGTTATAGTAAATGTATCATGGGTCTATTAATATGTGGCTTTATTGTGTCTGTTAGTTTCATGCTTAATCACCACCACCACCAAACTGTAGTGAAACACTCAAAACAGTTACAATGTTTAACCACAGGGGGGAGATAGAAAACTAAACAGCAAATATCACTTTTGACTTCATGCAAGGCTTTCTCTCGTCTTCCAAGCTCATTATACCACATTTGAGGATTAACCCCAGTGTTTAACCCAAAAGGCTCTGACTTTTCCATTTTCATCTACACAGGCCAGCATCAATGTTTCTCTGCATCCGTGTTCCGGTGGACCTGCTCTAACCTGGAGCCAAGGCAAGGCCCTGGGTCCTTTTCATTTACATAACAATGGCCAATTGTGGACTTTAACACTGTGTGACAAAGCAACAGTCCTGAATGATGCACATACTGTTGATTCTGCTCACCACAAGTCTTCAGTGTCACACTCCTGATGGAAGCACAATAACACTAGAGGCACATTAACATTAAACACTGACGACACCCTAGTGTGGGGGTAAGTTTCAGTGGAAAAGCACCATCAATTTCCTCTGCTCTTTCTTCCTCTCATCCCTCCCCCCCTCCTATTCTCCAGTAGTGCCCTGTAGGCCAGTATGTCCTGGGAAATTCCTGCTAATAAACTCCAGTTGGATGGAATGAATGACTAGAACAGTGTAGAGCAGGGTCGACTGAGGATACACACACTAGTCAACAATAAACAACCATGTTTTTCCATGGATTCCTTTCCACTTGAACTCAGTGACACAGACATGCTCAAAATACAGTCACACTCAGTCACACACACACACACACACTCAGTCACACACACACACTCAGATCACACACACTCAGTCACACACACACTCAGTCACACACACACTCAGTCACACACACACTCAGATCACACACAGTCAGATCACACACACTCAGATCACACACAGTCAGATCACACACACACTCAGTCACACACACACTCAGTCACACACAC
The DNA here is from genome assembly GCF_013265735.2 of Oncorhynchus mykiss. Classification (NCBI taxonomy): domain Eukaryota; kingdom Metazoa; phylum Chordata; class Actinopteri; order Salmoniformes; family Salmonidae; genus Oncorhynchus; species Oncorhynchus mykiss. The sequence goes on along the minus strand of NC_048582.1, from coordinate 54,279,566 downwards.
ACTCAGATCTCACACACTCAGATCACACACACTCAGTCACACACACACAGATCACATGCTCTAAACTGTAGTAGTCAGTCATCAAATTCCTTTGCTGTCTTTTCTGGTGACTTGTCTGAGAGAAAGAAACAATGTACTGACTCTCTGTCTGACTCTGTCTGTGTCTCTGTTTGACTATGTCTGACTGTCTGTCTGACTCTGTCTGTGTCTCTGACTCTCTGTCTGACTCTCTGTCTTGCTCTGTCTGACTCTCTGTCTGTGTCTCTGTCTGACTGTCTGACTCTCTGTCTGACTCTCTGTCTTACTCTCTGTCTGTGTATCTCTGTCTTGCTCTGTCTGACTCTCTGTCTGTGTCTCTCTGTCTGACTCTCTGTCTGACTCTCTGTCTGACTGTCTGACTCTCTGTCTGACTCTGTCTTACTCTCTGTCTGTGTCTCTCTGTCTGACTCTGTGTCTCTCTGTCTGACTCTCTGTCTGACACTCGGTCTGTGTCTCTCTGTCTGTGTCTCTCTGTCTTGCTCTGTCTCTCGCTCCGTCAATAACAGTAAACATTACACACACAAAAGTTCCAAAAGAATAAAGAGATAAAACGTCAGATTATGTCTATTTACAGTGTTGTAATGATGTCTCTGTCTCCCTTCCCCCCTCTTTGTCGCTCTCCCTCACTCCCTCTCACTTCCTTTTGGCTGGCTGATGACACAGCAGGCTAATGCTGAATGGCTCGTTTTAATGATGATCATGTCATAACCAGCAGTGAGAGCATATGTGTTTTGATGTGCTGTACATTCTGTGACAGATGACATGCATGCAGTACCTTCTATTTGAATAGATGGGTTACTGTACTGAAGACTCACAGTGGCTGTCTTGCTGGCTCTAACATTGATCTGGCAGGCACATGCCAACTGTCTGACTGTGTCTGTCCCTCCCTTCAACCTGGATGACACTCAAACTAACACAGTCTCTGTCCTGAAAATGCACTGGACTAAAACATGTGCAGTTGACTACACTGCAGGCATTCCTTCTCATCCTAGGACATCCTTTGCTCTCCTCTGCTGAGTCAGGCCTTATGGCATTTGTCTTAGACCTGTGTTGTAGTGAAAATATTATTTAGGGTTTTGCCAACAGCCATGGGATAGTGTTAAGGTTATCCTAAACGTGATGCACATTCACTATTTGCTCTATTATATCACAGCAACAAGTTGTTGTTAGGCAGAAAATACACCACTTTATGATGAATAATATAGTTGATAATTTTTGTACTCATTAGAGTATTTTGTTCGCTTAGAATGCTGAGCTAATTGAAATGTGTAACATTATGTACAGTTGTAGTGAATAAATGTGCTGATATAGCCAATTAAGAGCTCTCGCAGGCAAACGAGGTGTTGAGGAAGGGGAAATAACGAGTCTACTAATGTGAAAATAGCAAGTATAAGGAGAGGTGGGAAGGAAGTTACTACCTCTGAACTGTCTGTTGGTTTCCATGAGATCGACCATTGTTTGTTCTAGTTTAATTTTGTTTTGGTCAAACTCTAGCTTTACTTTCCTTAAAGGGATAGTTCATCCAAATTATAAAAGGAAATGTTGCTTTCCTTCCTGAGTAATTTTGTAATTTGGGTGAACCTATCCATTTGAATCTTAACCTGCAATCATTCTGAACCACATAAATTAAGATTTCCGTGGGTGTTTTTGTCTCACTGCTTTTCAGTTAGAGACCATTGGCCTGCCTGCTCTCTCCCTTTCTTTATAGATCTGTATAGCTGTATCAGTTCCCTAAATAGCATCTCCATTAATTCTTATGCATTAGTAATCACTAGTCTCCACACATCATTATCTCTCTCTCCATGTGCACAAATGAAGCAAAAGCTATAAATCATCACTGCTGGCTTGGCTTTCAGGGGCATTGTCGCTCTCTTCCTCTGTCTGTCTCTCTCTCTCTTCCTCACGGTCTCTCTACCCCTCTCTCTGTCAGTCCTCAAGCAGATGCTGGCATTGTGATATGTCCTTCAGTGCAAAGCCCAAAACTCAACTCCCTTTTCTCTGGGACTGAATGAGTGTAATGAAATATTTCCCCCAGCTGAAATATGTAGGTCAAGGAGACAGCAGGGTGACAAGGACAGTATCAAGTGACTCATTGTGTGTGTGTGTGTGTTTGCGTGTGTGTGTATCCCACTAAGCTAGTGCTTTTGTCCATTGCATTCCTTTGCCAGCTGCGTTTAGCAAGGCTCAATGCATGTATCCACAATGTCTCACACAGAACATAAGCTAGAGAAATTGGATAGTTATATGAACATATTATAGCTTATTGTGCTAGCTATGTGTAAAGGGTTCACTGCTGTGATGAGGTATCTTACTAGCAAATTTGTTGCTGGGAGGAGAAAGTTGTCCTCTACGCCAAAGAACTGAGAGAGGCTTAGCAATAATTATGCCCAAGTGTATCTAATACAATGTGGAGAGAGGGGGCACAGAGAGGGAGAGTCAGAGAGAGGGAGACCGTGCTTGGAAATTCTTTCAGATCTCTTACCAGAGGGACTGGAGGCTATGGAATACCCAGCATAACTCGATTAAAATTCATAGAGTCTCACCAAAGCTCAAGAGCAGTTATTATACAAGAAGAGCCCAGTACAGTTCAGCAGCTTCTCTCTATGGGCTCTGGCGCAGACACACTATCTTCGTTCTCTCTGTTCTTCAATAGCTGTAATTGTTGTTCTGTCAGGAGAGAGGCAGGCAGACACCATGGCATTTGCCCTCTTTTGTTCTGTTTGATATCTCTTTTAATGAGTCTCCTATGTACACCGATGCACAGCTTGTAATGTAGAAGTTTGATATCTCTTTTAATGAGTCTCCTATGTACACCGATGCACAGCTTGTAATGTAGAAGTTTGATATCTCTTTTAATGAGTCTCCTATGTACACCGATGCACAGCTTGTAATGTAGAAGTTTGATATCTCTTTTAATGAGTCTCCTATGTACACCGATGCACAGCTTGTAATGTAGAAGTTTGATATCTCTTTTAATGAGTCTCCTATGTACACCGATGCACAGCTTGTAATGTAGAAGTTTGATATCTCTTTTAATGAGTCTCCTATGTACACCGATGCACAGCTTGTAATGTAGAAGTTTGATATCTCTTTTAATGAGTCTCCTATGTACACCGATGCACAGCTTGTAATGTAGAAGTTTGATATCTCTTTTAATGAGTCTCCTATGTACACCGATGCACAGCTTGTAATGTAGAAGTTTGATATCTCTTTTAATGAGTCTCCTATGTACACCGATGCACAGCTTGTAATGTAGAAGTTTGAGGAATGAAACATTGGCGGGAGACTTTTCAATAAGGGCAACAAAGATGGCAAGTCACATGACAGTAATAAAAATGTTCTATATACCCCTTAGCAGACACTTTTATCCAAAGCGACTTACAGCTCAGTGAGTGGACACATTTTTTGTGTGTCTATGTGATCACTGTGGGATTTGAACACACAACCATTGCATTGTAAGGTAACACTGATCTTTACCTGAGTTGCTCCTGGAAGTCAGAACGTGTGAGCAAACAGTACTGTTCCTCTGTAATGTAACAACAGGCTTCCCAAACAGTACTGTTCCTCTGTAATGTAACAACAGGCTTCCCAAACAGTACTGTTCCTCTGTAATGTAACAACAGGCTTCCCAAACAGTACTGTTCCTCTGTAATGTAACAACAGGCTTCCCAATGTCTGGTGCCAGGCTACGTGAGGTCAGAAGACCTGGCTGGCAGGTACATGTAGTCCTGTGTATGACCTCCTCCTAATCTGTGCGTCTGTGTTTGCAGTCAGTGTACTGTACATCCGTCTCTCTTTACCTACCTGTTATTGGCCCAATGAGGACAATTATCAGGTAGGGTTAGAGGCCTACAGCAGCATGGATCCTGAAACGCCACAGCTGGGAAAATGCTGTCTGCCTGCAAATCGTCACGTCTGCCCAAAAGTGGCGTCAGGAGAGGTATTTCTGTAATTCTCTTGAAGCCCAGCAGGGGGCCTCATTCTTCATAACATGGCTGTCAAGACTAGTCTAATATCCTCTTCATACTGTAGCATTGTCTTCTTCACTATAGTCATTAGTAGTAGTATGTTATGAGTTAGTAGAGTTATGGTGTTACATAATACTGAGATGAGAAAACAATGATAGGAAAGTTGATCATGTTGAACTCCTTGACCTCCCGGTCAGTATGTGACAGGCTTGTTTTATTCTGTCTGGTGTTAAAAAGGTTTATAACGTTTATTCACCAGCCATTTATGACATGCTGAAGGTGACACCAACTGTCTCCAGGAACCACTTGTGCTTGCTACAACACCAACTGTCTCCAGGAACCACTTGTGCTTGCTACAACACCAACTGTCTCCAGGAACCACTTGTGCTTGCTACAACACCAACTGTCTCCAGGAACCACTTGTGCTTGCTACAACACCAACTGTCTCCAGGAACCACTTGTGCTTGCTACAACACCAACTGTCTCCAGGAACCACTTGTGCTTGCTACAACACCAACTTGATGACATAAAAGAACGGAGAAAACCTGCATTTTCAAGGGTAGAGCAGCAACCTAAGCAACTACAGGATCTTAATTTGATCACCGTGTTTCAGGAGAACTTTCTAGCAGATACCCATAGAATTTCAGTTATTGTGCTAATGCTAGTTATCAACTTCCTTCAAGCTGCACGCAGGGACATAAAAATAGTCTCCACGAGTTCATCTAACTGGGGAAGTAGATAAAAGGTCTCATTGCCAACATCCAAAAGTATCCCTTTAAGATCCAACAAATTACAGTTTTTCTCCCAGCGAAACAACATGTGCTATTTTACAGAGAAACCCCTAAAACCCCTCCTTTGAATGACTCATAGCCTGTTCCTCTCTCCTTAATGTTAAAGGCCTGTGAGAAGGAGTTCAAGACTGGTTGTGAAGGGGTGAAGAGGTGCACTGGTCTCAGATGAAGGGAGCAACAGTTGATTTTTGTGTTCTGCTGCGGTCATAAAATGGCAGAGTAAGATCGTTGAGTTTGCCATAGCTTGTCTGTCAGCTGTTTGAATAAGGCAGGGAATTCAGACTCTCTCGGGTCCGCACGCAACCAACTCCATTATACTGCCTCTATCTCATAACTCTGCTTTGGGCTGGCTGGCTGCATTCCTATTGACTACAGCTGGGAGGGATCATAGGGCAGTCTGTCTGTCTGTAATACTGTCTTTGTGTTTGTCTAGCCCTGCAGTATGCCTATCTTTCGCAGCTGACAGAGATGGTGAGAAAGTGTGAGAGAGTAGCCAAGAGGGAGGCAAAAATATTATAGGAACAGAGCTTCTTAAAAAGTATACCAAACCGAAAGAGAGACTTTGGAAACTAAATGTCCACAAAAAACCATAAAAGCTAGAATGTCATATTGCAGGGATACATGACCAAAAGTATTTGGGCACCTGCTAGTCGAAACTCTCATTCAAAAATCGTGGACATTACTATGGAGTTGGTCCCCCCTTTGCTGCTATAACAGCCTCCACTCTTCTGGGAATATCTTCACTAGGTGTTGGAACATTGCTGTGGAGACTTGCTACCATTCAGCCACAAGAGCATTAGTGAGTCGGGCACTGATGTTGGGCGATTAGGCCTGGCTCGCAGTCGGTGTTCCAATTCTTCCCAAAGGTGTTTGATGGGGTTGAGGTCAGGGCTCTGTGCATTCTAGTCAAGTTCTTCCACACCGATCTCGACAAACCATTTCTGTATTGACATCGTTTTTTTGCACGGTGGCATTGTCATGCTGAAACAGGAAAAGGAATCGTCTAGAATTACATTGTGTGCTGTAGTGTTAAGATTTCCCTTCACTGGAACTAAGTGGCCTAGACCGAACCATGAAAAATAGCCCCGGACCATTATTCCTCCTCCACTAAACTTTACAGTTGGCACTATGCATTAGGGCAGGTAGCGTTCTACTGGCATTCTCCAAACCCATATTCGTCTGTTGGACTGCCAGATGGTGAAGCGTGATTTATCACTCCAGAGAACACGTTTTCCCTGCTCCGGAGTCCAATGGCGGTGTGCGTTACACCACCCCAGCCAATACTTGGCATTTGCGCATGGTGATCTTAGGCTTGTGTGCTGCTGCTTGGCCATGGAAACCCATTTCTTGAAACTCCCGACAAAGTTCTTGTGCTGACGCTGCTTCCAGAGGCTGTTTGGAACCTACTCGGCAGTCCCATTCTTACTTACTGACTTTACTGACGTTCTGTGAGCTTGTGTGTTCTACCACTTCACGGCTGAGCCGTTGTTGCTCCTAGATGTTTCCACTTCACAATAACAGCACTTACAGTTGACCGGGGCAGCTCTAGCAGGGCAGAAATTTGACGAACTAACTTTCTCGAAAGGTGAGATGTTGAAAGTCACTGAGCTCTTCAGTAAGGCCATTCTACTGCCAATGTTTGTCTATGGAGATTGCATGGATGTGTGCTTGATTTTAGGTGTTGCTGAAATAGCCAAATCCACTCATTTGAAGGGGTGTCCACATACTTTTGTATATATAGTGTAGTTATGACAGAGTTGAAAGTCATTCAACTAGCAGAAGGAGGGTCATCCTTCATTGATTTACTATCTCTTCCCTGGCTGCTCCCCAGTGTCTGCTCCTCATTGGCTGTCCCGTCCCCATTTCAGAGCCAATCAGATCGCTTCTGGAAAACAAACATCTGTAGTAGTAATAAGGTGGAATGTGCTGGGTCGGCATGTGCTGATGTCAGCTCCGCCACTGCTGCTGCTTAGTCAGACACCTTAACCACTTGATGACAGAGCCGTAGTGTGTGTGTTCAGAGTGTAGTCTCAGCTGCACTTATAGTGTTCCTCCTCGTCCTCCTAGTCCTATTCAATAACTGGCTTGGTAGGCTTACTCCTTGCCTCGAGCACCAAGCCACAAGCACACGCATTGTTTCAAACCTCTGCTGAACAAATCAGACAACAACATCGCACAACAGAGACATAACATGGTTGGAATTTGATCAGGACTTTGACCTAGTTTTCTAATCTAAAACTCTCTCCTTAATAAACTCCCTGGAACTCGCTGGCTGTAGGATTCTAGAGTAAAAACATGATCCAGAGTGCTTCCTAAATGGCACCCTGTTACCTATAGAGTACACTCGTTTTGACCGTAGCCCTATGGGCTCTAGTCAAAAGTAGTGCACTATTTAAGGAATAGGGTGCCATTTGAGAAGCAGACATTATCCAGGCTCTGGCTTAACAACAACGGTGTTGTTTCATGGATGAATAACTGCCTTCAGAAAGTATTCACATCCCTGTTTTCAACATTTTGTTTTTACAGCCTGAATTTAAAATGGATTACATTGAGATTTTGTCACTGGCCTATACACAATACCCCATAATGTCAAAGAAATTAATGTCAAAGAAATTTTTTATTACACTTTGGATCCTGTATCAATTCACCCAGTCACTACAAAGATACAGGCCTCCTTCCTAACTCAGTTACCGGAGAGGAAAGAAACCGCTCAGGGATTTCGTCATGAGGCCAATGGTGAACAGTTAGAGAGTTTAATGGCTGTGATAGGAGAAAATTTAGGATGGATCAACAACATTGTAGTTACTCCACAATACTAACCTTACTGACAGAGTGAAAAGAAGGAAGCCACAGTACAAAATAATAATATTCCAAAACATGCATCCTGTTTGCAAACAAGGTGCTAAGGTAATACTGCAAAAAATGTGGCAAAGCAATTACATTTTGGTCCTGAATACAAAGTGTTATGTTTGGGGCAAATCCAACACAATACATTACTGTCACGTTCTGACCTTAACAAAAGAACTGTCTTTGTTTTAGTATGGTCAGGGCATGAGTTGGGTGGGTTGTCTATGTTAGTTTTTCTATGATTTGCTATTTCTGTGTTTGGCCTGTTATGGTTCTCAATCAGAGGCAGCTGTCAATCGTTGTCCCTGATTGAGAACTGTATTTAGGTAGCCTGTTTTGCATTGTGTTTCGTGGGTGATTGTTTTCTATTTTGTGTCTACACCAGACAGGTGGTTCGTTTCGGTCATTCTTCGTTGTTATTTTGTTTAGTGTTCTTATGATAATAAATGATCAATATGGATACTTACCACGCTGCAAATTGGTTACGATCTCTCTTACTCCTCATCAGAGGAAGACGACGAACGTTGCAATTACTGAGTGCCACTCTCCATATTTTCAAACATAGTCGCCCTTGCATTATGTTATGGTATGCTTGTCATCGTTAAGGACTGGGGAGTTTTTCAGGATAAAAAAGAAACACAATGGAGCTAAGCACAGGCAAAATCCTAGAGGAAAACTTGGTTCAGTCTGCTTTCCACCAGACAAGGGGAGGTAAGCAGAATTAAGCCGATACCCGCTAATTATCAAAATCCAGAAAAGAGCCGTTAAATTCTACAACCACCTAAAAGGAAGTGATTCCCAAACCTTCCATAACAAAGCCATCACCTACAGAGAGATGAACCTGGAGAATAGCAAGCTGGTCCTGGAGTTCTGTACACAAACACTTGTGGATCTGCGTAATCTGAGGGAAATATGTGTCTCTAATATGGTCATACATTTGGCAGTAGGTTAGGAAGTGCAGCTCAGTTTCCACCTAATTTTGTAGTCAGCGTGCTAAGGTGGCCTTTCTCAATAGCAAGGCTACCAAGCTCTCTGTTTGGGGCCAAATAGCATTCTAGTTTGTTCTGTTTTTTTGTTAATTCTTTCCAATGTGTCATGTAATTATCTTTTTGTTTTGTCATGATTTGGTTGGGTCTAATTGTGTTGCTGTCCTGGGGCTCTGTGGAGTCTGTTTGTGTTTGTGAACAGAGCCCCAGGACCAGCTTGCGTAGGGGGGCTATTCTCCAGGTTAATCTCTCTGTAGGTGATGGCTTTGTTATGACAGGTTTGTGAATCGCTTCGTTTTAGGTGGTTGTAGAATTTAACGTCTCTTTTATGGATTTTGATAATTAGCGGGTATAGGTATGCATTATTTGTTGTTTTACATTGTACACTGAGGATATTTGTGCAGAATTCTGGATGCAGAGTCTCAATTTGGTATTTGTCCCATTTTGGGAATTCTTGGTTGGTGAGCGGACCCCAGACCTCACAACCATAAAGGGCAATGGGTTCTATAACCGATTTCAAGTATTTTTAGCCAGATCCTAATTGGTATGTTGAATTTTATGTTCGTTTTGATGGCATAGAATGCCCTTCTTGCCTGGTCTTTCAGATCATTCACAGCTTTGTGGAAGTTCTGTGGTAATGATGTTTAGGCAGAGGTATGTATAGGTTTTTGTGTGCTGTAAGGCAACGATGTCTAGATAGAATTTGTATTTGTGTTCCTGGCGCCTGGACCTTTTTTGGAACACCATTATTTTTGTCTTACTGAGATTTACTGCCGGCCCAGGTCTGACAGAATCTGTGCAGAATATCTAGGTGCTGCTGTAGGCCCTCCTTGGTTGGTGATAGAAGCACCAGATCATCAGCAAACAGTAGATATTTTACTTCAGATTCTAGTAGAGTGAGGCCGGGTGCTGCAGACTGTACTAGAGCCCTCGCCAATTCTTTGATATATATGTTGAAGAGGCTGGGGCTTAAGCTGCCTCCCTGTCTCACCCCATGGCCCTGTGGAAAGAAATGCATGCTTTTTTTGTGTACATGGATTCTATAATGTTGTATGTTTTTCCCCCAAAACTCCTTTCTACAGTGCCTTGCGAAAATATTCGGCCCCCTTGAACTTTGCGACCTTTTGCCACATTTCAGGCTTCAAACATAAAGATATAAAACTGTATTTTTTTGTGAAGAATCAACAACAAGTGGGACACAATCATGAAGTGGAACGACATTTATTGGATATTTCAAACTTTTTTAACAAATCAAAAACTGAAAAATTGGGCGTGCAAAATTATTCAGCCCTCTTAAGTTAATACTTTGTAGCGCCACCTTTTGCTGCGATTACAGCTGTAAGTCGCTTGGGGTATGTCTCTATCAGTTTTGCACATCGAGAGACTGACATTTTTTCCCATTCCTCCTTGCAAAACAGCTCGAGCTCAGTGAGGTTGGATGGAGAGCATTTGTGAACAGCAGTTTTCAGTTCTTTCCACAGATTCTCGATTGGATTCAGGTCTGGACTTTGACTTGGCCATTCTAACACCTGGATATGTTTATTTTTGAACCATTCCATTGTAGATTTTGCTTTATGTTTTGGATCATTGTCTTGTTGGAAGACAAATCTCCGTCCCAGTCTCAGGTCTTTTGCAGACTCCATCAGGTTTTCTTCCAGAATGGTCCTGTATTTGGCTCCATCCATCTTCCCATCAATTTTAACCATCTTCCCTGTCCCTGCTGAAGAAAAGCAGGCCCAAACCATGATGCTGCCACCACCATGTTTGACAGTGGGGATGGTGTGTTCAGCTGTGTTGCTTTTACGCCAAACATAACGTTTTGCATTGTTGCCAAAAAGTTCAATTTTGGTTTCATCTGACCAGAGCACCTTCTTCCACATGTTTGGTGTGTCTCCCAGGTGGCTTGTGGCAAACTTTAAACAACACTTTTTATGGATATCTTTAAGAAATGGCTTTCTTCTTGCCACTCTTCCATAAAGGCCAGATTTGTGCAATATACGACTGATTGTTGTCCTATGGACAGAGTCTCCCACCTCAGCTGTAGATCTCTGCAGTTCATCCAGAGTGATCATGGGCCTCTTGGCTGCATCTCTGATCAGTCTTCAGTCTTGTATGAGCTGAAAGTTTAGAGGGATGGCCAGGTCTTGGTAGATTTGCAGTGGTCTGATACTCCTTCCATTTCAATATTATCGCTTGCACAGTGCAACTTGGGATGTTTAAAGCTTGGGAAATCTTTTTGTATCCAAATCCGGCTTTAAACTTCTTCACAACAGTATCTCGGACCTGCCTGGTGTGTTCCTTGTTCTTCATGATGCTCTCTGCGCTTTTAACGGACCTCTGAGACTATCACAGTGCAGGTGCATTTATACGGAGACTTGATTACACACAGGTGGATTGTATTTATCATCATTAGTCATTTAGGTCAACATTGGATCATTCAGAGATCCTCACTGAACTTCTGGAGAGAGTTTGCTGCACTGAAAGTAAAGGGGCTGAATAATTTTGCACGCCCAATTTTTCCGTTTTTGATTTGTTAAAAAAGTTTGAAATATCCAATAAATGTCGTTCCACTTCATGATTGTGTACCACTTGTTGTTGATTCTTCACAAAAAAATACAGTTTTATATATTTATGTTTAAAGCTTGAAATGTGGCAAAAGGTCGCAAAGTTCAAGGGGGCCGAATACTTTCGCAAGGCACTGTATCAGTTTGTATAGCAGACCCTCAAGCCAAATTGAGTCAAAGGCTTAAGAAGAGTTTGCCTTTGTTTTTTGTTTGTTTGTTTGTCAATTAGGGTGTGCAGGGTGAGTACGTGGTCTGTCGTACGGTACTTTGGTAAAAATACAATTTTCTATTTTCTCAGTACATTGTTCTCACTGGGGAAATGTACAAGTCTGCTGTTAATGATAATGCAGAGGATTTTCCCAAGGTGGCTGTTGACGCATATCCCATAGTAGTTATTGGGGTCAAATTTGTCTCCACTTTTGTCTATTGGGGTGATCAGTACCTGGTTCCAAGTATTGGGGAAGATGTCAGAGCTAAGGATTATGTTAAAGAGTTTAACTATAGCCAATTTGAAGTTGTTGGCTGTATATTTTATTATTTCACTGAGGATACCATCAACACCACAGGCCTTTTTGGGTTGCAGGGTTTGTATTTTGTCCTGTAGTTCATTCAATTGGAGAATCCAGTGGGTTGTGGTAGTCTTTAATAGTTGATTATAAGATTGGTATTTGATCATGTATATGTTTTTACTGTTTGTTCTCTGTTATAGGGCCAAAAAGACTGGAGAAGTGGTTTACCCATACATCTCCATTTTGGAAGTGGTTGGAGTCTATGGATTCTTCAATTACATGGAGCTGATTTCTGACATACTGATCCTTCTTTTTACGTAGTGTTTTTCTCTCTCTGTCGCTGTCTCTCTTCATTGTTCTCTCTCTCTCTCTCTCTCTATTGTTCTCTCTATTGTTCTCTCTCTCTCTATTGTTCTTTCTCTCTCTCTCTCTATTGTTCTCTCTCTATTGTTCTCTCTCTCTCTCTCTCTCTCTCTCTCTATTGTTCTCTCTCTCTCTCTCTATTGTTCTCTCTCTCTATTGTTCTCTCTCTCTCTCTCTCTCTCTCTCTCTCTCTCTCTCTCTCTATTGTTCTCTCTCTCTATTGTTCTCTCTCTCTCTCTCTATTGTTCTCTCTCTCTCTCTCTCTCTATTGTTCTCTCTCTCTCTCTATTGTTCTCTCTCTCTATTGTTCTCTAACTATTGTTCTCTTTCTCTCTCTCTCTATTGTTCTCTCTCTCTATTGTTCTCTAACTATTGTTCTCTCTCTCGTTCTCTTTCTCTCTCTCTCGTTCTCTTTCTCTCTCTCTTGTTCTCTCTCTCTCTCTATTGTTCTCTCTCTCTCTATTGTTCTCTCTCTCTCTCTATTGTTCTCTCTCTCTCTCTATTGTTCTCTCTCTCTCTCTATTGTTCTCTCTCTCTCTCTATTGTTCTCTCTCTCTCTATTGTTCTCTCTCTCTATTCTCTCTCTCTATTGTTCTCTCTCTCTCTCTCTCTCGTTCTCTCTCTCTCTCCATTGTTCTCTCTCTCTCACACACACACACACTGTCTCTCTCTTTTTTTCTCTCTCTCACACACACACACGCTGTCTCTCTCTCTCTCCTCTCTCTTCCTTGTACATTTCCCAGGCAGCCGCCCTACACACACACACACAACGTGTGGGAAAGGAAGTAACCTTTAGCTTGGAAAGCTCTCGCCAGTTTGTACAACGCGACTCAAACCAGAACATACCGGACCTATTTTCTCTCCATATCCCCGGATTCCTACTGCAAGCTCTGGACATTTTCACCTGGATCATCGCAGCTAGCTGCTATCCGAGTTAATACTCCGGCTAACGTCGGTCCTGAAGCAAGCACAAATTAGCCTGGAGATAGCCCATGCTAGGCCCTTTCTCCTGGCTAGCTAAAGAGGCCCATCAGCGACTCCTGGGCTACAATACCCGGACCCCTTCTACTGCCGGTACGGGGCACGGAACCCCGCCGATCCTTCACGTTTGGACTACGGCGTAATCTGCTCGAGAGACTCATTTAGTTCCACCTCCCACATATGCGGTGACATCACCTGGTTTAAACGTCTCTAGAGACAATATCTCTCTCATCATTGCTCAATGCCTAGGTTTACCTCCAATGTACTCACATCTTACCATACCTCTGTCTTTACATTATGCCTTGAATCTATGCTATCGTGCCCAGAAACCTGCTCCTTTTACTCTCTGTTCTGAACGTAATAGACGACCAATTCTGATAGCCTTTAGCCGTACACATACCCTATCCTACTCCTCCTCTGTTCCTCTGGTGATGTAGAGGTTAATCCAGGCCCTGCAGTGCCTAGCTCCACTCCCACTTCCCAGGTGCTCTCATTTGTTGACTTCTGTAACTGTAAAAGCCTTGGTTTCATGCATGTTAAAATTAGAAGCCTCCTCCCTAAGTTTGTTTTATTCACTGCTTTAGCACACTCCGCTAACCCGGATGTCCTAGCCATGTCTGAATCCTGGCTTAGGAAGACCACCAAAACCCCTGAATTTCCATCCCTAACTATAACATTTTCCAACAATATAAAACTGCCAAAAGGGGTGGGGTTGCAATCTACTGCAGAGATAGCCTGCAGAGTTCTGTCATACTATCCAGGTCTGTACCCAAACACCTGTACCTGTACCTGTACCTTCTACTTTTAAAAATCCACCTTTCCAGAAACAAGTCTCTCACCGTTGCCGCTTGCTATAGACCACCCTCTGCCCCCAGCTGTGCCCTGGACACCTCTGTAACGACTCTCCTCTTCTTCTGACGAGGAGTAAGAGAGGTCGGACCAATGTGCAGCGTGGTAAGTGTCCATTTTAATATGTAAAACTGAACACTACAAAAATACAAAATAACAACGTGAATGAACAAACGAAAATCGAAACAGTCCCGTATGGTACAGACACAGGAAACAATCATCCACAACTCAAAAGTGAAACCAGGCTACCTAAGTATGGTTCTCAATCAGGGACAATGATTGACAGTTGTCTCTGATTGAGAACCATACCAGGCCAAACACAGAAATCCCAAAACATAGAAAAAGGAACATAGACAACCCACCCAACTCACACCCTGATCATACTAAACAAAGACATAACAAAATAACTACGGTCAGAACATGACAACCTCCCGTATCTTACCTCATCTGCATATGCTGTATATGGACTTTTTCTACTGTATTATTGATTGTATGTTTGTTTATTCCATGTGTAACTCTGTGTTGTTTGTGTCAACCTGCTTTGCTTTTTCTTGGCCAGGTTGCAGTTGCAAATGAGAACTCGTTCTCAACTAGCCTACCTGGTTAAATAAAGGTGAAATAAAATACAATTTTAAAAATACCGTAGAGTAGGGAGATTCTGATGGGTGGTTGTTTTCCTAATGCATCATAAAAATGTTGCACATCATCTGTCTTCCAGTGACATTTCATTATGGAGACATCTCAATTTGTTTTTCTGTGATTCTTCTCATCTTATCACTTTGCCTCCTTCAACCCCGTATCGGAGGAAAACGTTCAAGATCCCTCCCCTCCGACCTTCCTCTCCAACGCGTTTTGAGAAGGAGGCGAGGAGATAAGATGTGAGGAATCAAGGAAAGATAGAGAAAGAGCCAGTGTGATGGCGACAGGAGTGGAGTGCTCACGTCCGAGTCCCACTCTCCCTTCCTCCTACTTTTCTACTGATTGTAAGGTTGTATAAACTCTGCTCCCCATATTGCCCCAGTTGTATGTCGCTCCAGTCTGTTATACTTTGCTTCCCTTTTATATCTAGTACTTACTTTGTGTTTGCAATGTGGTTGTTGCACCTTGTCAGACCCCCGTTCGTTCGAGTCTGTACTATTTACAATGCCGCCCGCAGTCGTGTGAAACATTTCCATTTGGCCCTATCCATATAGGCCAATTCCCCCAAGTGTAAAGTGTCAACATCCTTGATTAAAGTTCATTTGTCTCCTGAAATTAGTATTAGGCTATTAGAAAAGAGAAACCTACAATGTGCAATAGGCCTAGTAAAAACATGTTTTTAGTTTATAGCAGCATGTCATGTTTGTAATGTGTCTTTACCATTACATTTCTATCTGAGGCCTTAAATAATGTGGTTAAATGACAGCCCGAGTGGCACAGCGGTCTAAGGCACTGCATCTCAATGCTAGAGGCGTCACTACAATCCCTGGTTCGATTCAAGGCTGAATCACAACCGGCCGTGATTGAGAGTCCCATAGGGCTTGGCCGGGGTAGGCCGTCATTGTAAATAAGAATTTGTTCTTAACTGACTTGCCTAGTTAAATAAAGGTTCAATAAAAACAATGTGCTGTATCACCATAACGCCCTAGTCAAACATCATGAGGTGTTGATTTGAAAGGGCACCTGTTGTGGGTATGAGTTCAGAGTAGACCAAGTTCAGTTATGCTGGTCCCCGAGGCCTCAACACCCTGGTGTGCACTGTAGGGACGGGGCCCGGTCCAGGCCTGGGGGTGAGGGGGCCGCAGCAGCCGGTAGCAGCCCAGGATTAGTGCCCCGTGGTGGGGCTGCTGTAGCCACCTGGTCTGGTCAGCGTGGTTGGAGGTATGTACTGTATGTCAGGAGTTCAACAGCTCATGCCTTTAAAATAATCATTGACTGACTGGTGGAGGAGAGGGGGGAGAGAGAGAAGGAGAGGGCTGGAGATGGAGAGAGGTGGAGAAGAGTAAGTTGTCTGATAAGAGAATGTCAGAACGGTTGGTGAGTGGCGCCTCAGACCTGAATCAGCTATCTAAATCAGGTTCAGAGTGTGCTGTGACCCCTGTGACCTGTGTGTGTCATTCAAGACCTGTATCTCATCACTGCTTTGAATGTTTGTGTGAATGGTGTGTATGTGCTTGCATAATTACATAATTACAGGTCACTTGCGACACAAGTCAGTATTCAACGTCCATCCACTCTGAGGACGTCAGGAGATGATGTTGAAACCAGCCACAAGGGGCAACAGTGAACACTGTTACCTTCAAATAGGTTTCAGTATTGCTAGGGCATTGTGGACAGGCGTAAGCATCTGCCTCTGATTCCAACAAAATTATTTTTTTATATTTTTGTTTAAAGCCTATCCCAAACCTTACCTAACTATTCAGTCTATGCCTAATCTTAAGAATTTGGAGTTAATGCCTTAACTTAACCTTAAACACTTTGTAATTTGACGTTTGGAACAACTTCAAAATGTGACGTTCGCGAAACATGGATGAACATTTCATTCTGACGTGAGACTGTGAGAGCTGGTAATACACGCCTGTGAGTGTTTTACGACCCTGCATCAGCAGAATCAACAAACCATTCAGAACAACATGGCCTTCAACACACGCCCTGTGGCCAATGCCATGCAGTAAAAGGTGATACTGTATGTGAAACATAATACAGTCACAGATCGGAGAAAAACAATCTTTTCCACTGCTGACTGACAACACACACGCATGCACACATTAACACACAGCACGCACATACACACACACTCACACACAAACACACACACATTAAAGCATGGAGGGGTGGTACTTGGAGGGCTGGTAAAAATAGACCAGCATAGGTTGCTACCCAACCCACACATACTGTAATAAACCATGACCAGAGGATCACCATCTGCACTCACAGCTCCCCACAAGGACTCCACTGTGTGTGTGTGTAAGGAATCACATGGTCCATGACACAAGTGACCTTATGCACTTATGACCTTATATTCATTCCCATAGATTGAGTCACGGAAGACTGTCATGTAAGTGGTTACACAAAGATGATATCAGTCCTCCTGTCATAAAACGGAGCCCCACCTCTACCACCATATTCACCATCATCATCACCCCTTTCATCAGTACCATCATCATCACCCATCACCCTCATCATCATCATGACCCCATCATCATCACCCCTATCAGCACCATCATCCTCCTCATCATCACTCCATCATCATCATCACCCCATCATCATCCTCATCATGACCCCATCATCATCATCACCCATCACCCTCATCATCATCATCATCATCATGACCCCATCATCATCACCCCTATCAGCACCATCATCATCCTCATCATCATCACCCCTATCATCATCATCATCGTGGTCATCAGCACCATTACTATCACCACTATCTTCATCACCATCATCACCATCATCATTTTTTTTTCTTCTTCTTCTTCTTCTTCTTCTGTTTGTACCTTGAGAACTAAGTGGCCATGAGTAAGGGAATTCTCTACAGTAGCAGAACAATGCATACCACATCAGTGGTATAGCGTGATGACAGAGAGCTCAGTCACTTAGTATGAGACTCAATATATACATTAGCAGGTAGGACTGTACCTACTGTACAGAGAAAGCTTGGACTGTACACTGTAAAGAGAGAGGAGTGATGCAGTCATACAATAAGTGAGAGTTGGGTGAATTTATTAGTCTAGTTGTCGCTGCTTTGTGAGTTAGGTGTCTAAAAGACTTTTCTGAATGCTGCCTTAATGGAAGTCTACTTGTCCTCTGGATCCCCTGGTTCCTTTGTCAGCATGGAATGCAGGCCCCTTTACTCCTGGGGAGCTATGACGTACTGAGGACATACACAGAAAGAGACCGGCTGCTAAAGTATGTGGGGTGTGTGTGTCCTCACAAGGATAGTAAAACATGGAAAATTTGGACAAGTAGGAAAATGTTACCGGTTCCCACAAGGAATAGGTTTAGGTTTAGAGTTCGGATTACAATTAGGGTTAGGGGTTAGGACTAGGGTTAGGTTTTGTTTTAGGGTTTAGGGTCAGTGGTGTAAAGTACTTAAGTAAAAATACTTGAATGTTTTTTTGCACTTTACTATTTCTATTTTTGACAACTTTTACTTTTACTTCACTACATTCCCAAAGAAAATGATGTACTTTTTACTCCATACATTTTCCCTGACACCCAAAAGTACTAGTTACATTTTGAATGCTTAGCAGGACAGGACAATTGCCTAATTTACACACTTATCAAGAGACCATCCCTGGTCATCCCTACTGCGTCTGATCGGGCAGACTCATTAAACACATGCTTTGTTTGTAAGTGATGTCTCAGTGTTGGAGCATGCCCCTGGCTCTCCGTAAATTTAAAAAACAAGAAAATGATGCCGTCTGGTCTGCTTTATAGGAATTTGAAATTATTTATACTTTTACTTTTGATACTTAAGTATATTTTAGCAATTACATATACTTTTGATACTTAAGCATATTTAAAACCAAATAATTTTAGACTTTTGCTCAAGTAGTATTTTGCTGGGTGAATTTTACTTGTCATTTTCTATTAGGGTATCTTTGCTGAAGTATGACGATTGGGTCATTTTTCCACCCCTGGTTATGGTTTTGGGCTTAAAGTTAGGGTTAAGGTTAGATCAGGTTTAGGTTTAGGGGTTAGAGAAAATAGGATTTTGAATGGGAATAATTTGTTTGATCCCCACAAGGATAGTAAAAAACGTTTGTGTGTATGCGTGTGTATTATCTAAGTGCTCTCTAGTAAGAACTCTCTTCTCTACTAATTATGTTTGTTTTACTATCCTTTTGGGGACCAAACAATTGATTTCCATTCAAAATACTATTTCCCTGACCCCTAAACCAAACCCTAACCCTTAACCTAACCCTAAACCTAACCTTAAACACTAAACCTCAACCTAAACCTAACCCCGAACCCCTAAGTCTAACCCTAACCCTAATTGTAACCCTAAGCCTAAACCTGGCCCCTAAGCCTAAACCTGGCCCCTAAGCCTAAAATAGCCTTTTTCATTAAGGGGACGGGCAAAATGTCCCCGCAAGGATAGTAAAACCAAACACACACACACACACACAGACTAGTGAGACTCCCGTTGTCCAGTGTGCTACAGGAAGGGATATGGCCACTGAATGAACACTCACACAGAAAACATGTCAACTTTCTCATATAGACTACAGGTTTTGAGTCATTTTGTCAGTGTGTGCAAACGTGGTGGGGGTACCTTTGTGTGTGTGTGTGTGTGTGTGTGTGTGTGCCTGCCTGTGTGCGTGCGTGTGTGTTGACCCTGTTTATAGCACCACGACCAGGGCCAGACACGTGTCAGAGTTCAGGACATTCCCAGGTTTCAATGAAGAGGAACAGGTAGTGCCAGTCACTCAATCTGCACGTGTAGGCCCCCCTACACTTCTTAAAGCCACACTCTGTTCAAAGGCTATATTGTGTGAAATGAAATTAGTTGAAACTTTACAAACTGTTACTTTAATGGTCTGATCTGCAGTACTGGTAGAGTCAGAGAAAAAGAGAGAGAGAGAAGGAGAGGAGCGAGAGAGAGAGAGAAGGAGAGAGGGAGAAAGTGAGGGGAGAGGAGAGTAGGGGAGAGGAGAGTAGGGGAGAGAGGGGGGTGGGGAGTCAGACAGTCAATAAATCCCATCATGCCGGAGAAGACACTGTCTGGTGCATGACTGGCAATCAGCTTCCTGTCAAAATTTCTCCTCTCAGAGCAAACACAGACATACAGAAACACTCACACACTTTGACATGCTCTGCCCCCATGAACACACGCATATATACACACACACAATATCACACACACAATCACACACACACAAACAATCTCTCTGACTGGCAAGGGTGTATTTGTCTGTGCAGGAGTTGGCCAAGCGGAGCGAGGCTGGGAGGAGGATTTCTGTGGAGGCTAGCTTGATTTATGTATCTGAATTATGTGAGACTGTGGATACAACTGGCAGGCCGCCACAGGGAGAGCCCTTGACCTAGAAACAACACGGATGAAAACATAAAAAACTGTGAAAAACAGCCCCAGAGTACTCCAAGCTTTGCTATAGCAGCAGAGAGGACAGTACAGAACAACAAGAGCTAGCCAGCCAGATCCAGTTTATAGCAGAAATGACAAAACATTAGGTTAGAGAACTGAACTTCAGAGAGAGTTTACAGCAGGAATTACAATACATTAGGTTAGAGAACTGAACTTCAGAGAGAGTTTACAGCAGGAATTACAATACATTAGGTTAGAGAACTGATCTTCAGAGAGAGTTTACAGCAGGAATTACAATACATTAGGTTAGAGAACTGAACTTCAGAGAGAGTTTACAGCAGGAATTACAATACATTAGGTTAGAGAACTGAACTTCAGAGAGAGTTTACAGCAGGAATTACAATACATTAGGTTAGAGAACTGATCTTCAGAGAGAGTTTACAGCAGGAATTACAATACATTAGATTAGAGAACTGAACTTCAGAGAGAGTTTACAGCAGGAATTACAATACATTAGGTTAGAGAACTGAACTTCAGAGAGAGTTTACAGCAGGAATTACAATACATTAGGTTAGAGAACTGAACTTCAGAGAGAGTTTACAGCAGGAATTACAATACATTAGGTTAAAGAACTGATCTTCAGAGAGAGTTTACAGCAGGAATTACAATACATTAGGTTAAAGAACTGAACTTCAGAGAGATTTTACAGTAGGAATTACAATACATTAGGTTAGAGAACTGAACTTCAGAGAGAGTTTACAGCAGGAATTACAATACATTATGTTAGAGAACTGATCTTCAGAGAGAGTTTACAGCAGGAATTACAATACATTAGGTTAGAGAACTGAACTTCAGAGAGAGTTTACAGCAGGAATTACAATACATTAGGTTAGAGAACTGAACTTCAGAGAGAGTTTACAGCAGGAATTACAATACATTAGGTTAGAGAACTGAACTTCAGAGAGAGTTTACAGCAGGAATTACAATACATTAGGTTAGAGAACTGAACTTCAGAGAGAGTTTACAGCAGGAATTACAATACATTAGGTTAGAGAACTGAACTTCAGAGAGAGTTTACAGCAGGAATTACAATACATTAGGTTAGAGAACTGAACTTCAGAGAGAGTTTACAGCAGGAATTACAATACATTAGGTTAGAGAACTGAACTTCAGAGAGAGTTTACAGCAGGAATTACAATACATTAGGTTAGAGAACTGAACTTCAGAGAGAGTTTACAGCAGGAATTCCAATACATTAGGTTAGAGAACTGAACTTCAGAGAGAGAGCTGTTTTGAGGAAAGGAGGGAGCAGTGGAGGTAGGGAGCAGTGGAGGTAGGGAGCACGGGAGGTAGAGAGCACGGGAGGTAGAGAGCACGGGAGGTAGGGAGCAAGGGAGGAGGGAGCAATGGAGGTGGGGAGTAGGGAGCAGTGGAGGTAGGGAGCACGGGAGGTAGGGAGCATGGGAAATAGGGAGCATGGGAGGTAGGGAGCACGGGAGGTAGGGAGCACGAGAGATGGGGAGGAGGGAGCAGTGGAGGTAGGGAGCACGGGAGGTAGGGAGCGGGGAGGAGGGAGCATTGGAGGTAGGGCGCGGGGAGGAGGGAGCAGTGGAGGTAGGGAGCACAGGAGGTAGGGAGCGGGGCGGAGGGAGCAGTGGAGGTAGGTAGCACGGGAGGTAGGGAGCGGGGAGGAGGGAGCAGAGGAGGTAGGGAGCAGTGGAGGTAGGGCGCTGGGAGGAGGGAGCAGTGGAGGTAGGGACCACGGGAGGTAGGGAGCACGGGAGATAGGGAGCGGGGAGGAGGGAGCAGTGGAGGTAGGGAGCACGGGAGGTAGGGAGCGGGGAGGAGGGAGCATTGGAGGTAGGGAGCACAGGAGGTAGGGAGCAGTGGAGGTAGGGAGCACGGGAGATAGGGAGCGTGGGAGATGGGCGCGGGGAGGAGGGAGCAGTGGAGGTAGGGAGCACAGGAGGTAGGGAGCGGGGCGGAGGGAGCAGTGGAGGTAGGTAGCACAGGAGGTAGGGAGCGAGGAGGAGGGAGCAGTGGAGGTAGGGAGCAGTGGAGGTAGGGCGCGGGGAGGAGGGAGCAGTGGAGGTAGGGAGCACGGGAGGTAGGGAGCACGGGAGGTAGGGAGCTGGGAGGAGGGAGCCGTGGAGGTAGGGAGCAGTGGAGGTAGGTAGCACAGGAGGTAGGGAGCGAGGAGGAGGGAGCAGTGGAGGTAGGGAGCAGTGGAGGTAGGGCGCGGGGAGGAGGGAGCAGTGGAGGTAGGGAGCACGGGAGGTAGGGAGCATGGGAGGTAGGGAGCTGGGAGGAGGGAGCAGTGGAGGTAGGGAGCAGTGGAGGTAGGAAGCACGGGAGGTAGAGAGCGGGGAGGAGGGAGCAGTGGAGGTAGGTAGCACGGGAGGTAGAGAGCGGGGAGGATGGAGCAGTGGAGGTAGGGAGCACGGGAGATGGGGCGCGGGGAGGAGGGAGCAGTGGCGGTAGGGAGCACGGGAGGTAGGGAGCACGTGAGGTAGGGAGCGGGGAGGAGGGAGCAGTGGAGGTAGGGAGCACGGGAGGTAGGGAGCACGGGAGGTAGGGAGCACGGGAGGTAGGGAGCGGGGAGGAAGGAGCAGTGGAGGTAGGGAGCACGGGAGGTAGGGAGCGGGGAGGAGGGAGCAGTGGAGGTAGGGAGCACGGGAGGTAGGGAGCACGGAAGGTAGGGAGCACGGGAGATAGGGAGCGGGGAGGAGGGAGCACGGGAGATAGGGAGCGGGGAGGAGGGAGCAGTAGAGGTAGGGAGCGGGAAGGAGGGAGCACGGGAGGTAGGGAGCACGGGAGGTAGGGAGCACGGGAGATAGGGAGTGGGGAGGAGGGAGCAGTGGAGGTAGGGAGCACGGGAGGTAGGGAGCACGGGAGGTAGGGAGCACGGGAGGTAGGGAGCGGGGAGGAAGGAGCAGTGGAGGTAGGGAGCACGGGAGGTAGGGAGCGGGGAGGAGGGAGCAGTGGAGGTAGGGAGCACGGGAGGTAGGGAGCACGGAAGGTAGGGAGCACGGGAGATAGGGAGCGGGGAGGTGGGAGCACGGGAGATAGGGAGCGGGGAGGAGGGAGCAGTAGAGGTAGGGAGCGGGAAGGAGGGAGCACGGGAGGTAGGGAGCACGGGAGGTAGGGAGCACGGGAGATAGGGAGTGGGGAGGAGGGAGCAGTGGCGGTAGGGAGCACGGGAGGTAGGGAGCGGGGAGGAGGGAGCATTGGAGGTAGGGAGCACAGGAGGTAGGGAGCAGTGGAGGTAGGGAGCAGTGGAGGTAGGGAGCACGGGAGATAGGGAGCGCGGGAGGTAGGGCGCGGGGAGGAGGGAGCAGTGGAGGTAGGGAGCACGGGAGGTAGGGAGCGGGGAAGAGGGAGCAGTGGAGGTAGGTAGCACGGGAGATAGGGAGCGGGGAGGAGGGAGCACGGGAGGTAGGGAGCAGTGGAGGTAGGGAGCACGGGAGGTAGGGCACGGGGAGGAGGGAGCAGTGGAGGTAGGGAGCACGGGAGGTAGGGAGCACGGGAGGTAGGGAGCTGGGAGGAGGGAGCAGTGGAGGTAGGGAGCAGTGGAGGTAGGGAGCACGGGAGGTAGAGAGCGGGGAGGAGGGAGCAGTGGAGGTAGGGAGCAAGGGAGGTAGGGAGCACGGGAGGTAGAGAGCACGGGAGGTAGGGGGGCGGGGAGGAGGGAGCAGCGGAGGTAGGGAGCACGGGAGGTAGGGAGCGGGGAAGAGGGAGCAGTGGAGGTAGGTAGCACGGGAGATAGGGAGCGGGGAGGAGGGAGCACGGGAGGTAGGGAGCAGTGGAGGTAGGGAGCACGGGAGGTAGGGCACGGGGAGGAGGGAGCAGTGGAGGTAGGGAGCACGGGAGGTAGGGAGCACGGGAGGTAGGGAGCTGGGAGGAGGGAGCAGTGGAGGTAGGGAGCAGTGGAGGTAGGGAGCACGGGAGGTAGAGAGCGGGGAGGAGGGAGCAGTGGAGGTAGGGAGCAAGGGAGGTAGGGAGCACGGGAGGTAGAGAGCACGGGAGGTAGGGGGGCGGGGAGGAGGGAGCAGCGGAGGTAGGGAGCACGGGAGGTAGGGAGCAGGGGAGATTGGGACCGGGGAGTGGGGAGCAGGAAAGGTAGGGACCAGGGAGGAGGGGACAGGGGAGGGAGGAGGAGGGAGCAGAGGAAAAAGGAGCAGGGGGCTGCATTGAATTGACATGCACACAATCACTGAAAGACATGTTGGTTTATATTACAGAAGTGCATGTATTTGTGTGTGTGTGTGTGTGTATGCGTTTATGTGGACTCTTTTCCAAAAGAGTAATGTACTTGGGACAGTCTAATTTAGTGAACTTTAGATCGTCATGGCATTTTTAGAACAGTAATCTTATGCTAAATCTATACTACAAATTTTTCATATCTACTCCGTGATCCACAATTCTGTCGGGCCTGTTGATGAGCAGCATACATCTTCCTATAATCTATAATCGGTTTGGGATTTATGATAATCTGGAAAGGGACACTGTTGCTTTTATTTTTAATCTGATGAGAGATTTGGATGTTCTGCATCCGACATGCATCTCTCTTCCACCCAAGTTTTCATGTCTCATGCAATTGTAATTCAGCCAACAACCTCCGGGAGGGAGGGAGGGAGGGAGGGAGGGAGAGAGAGAGAGAGAGAGAGAGAGAGAGAGAGAGAGAGAGAGAATCTCAGCAACAAAATAGTGATCAAATTAAAATCCGACATCTGTACAGTCCTTCATGTCACTCTCTAGGTCTTGGCAGAAGGCTGCTAGATCACACAAACACACTGTAAAACAGCTCAGTTATAAACCTGCCTCAGTTTCAGGAGCACTGTGAAGATCACATCAGTAACAATATCTGTCGATGTCTGAACTGCTCAATATGAGAACAATTCGATTCTGAACATTGACCATTATTATATTTCTGTATTGTGTATGTAGTTGTTTTGTTTGATGTATATTTTATATTTAGTACTATAGCTTATATTCTTATTGTTCTTGTTGTTGTTTTCATAATTGTTATGTGTATCAATTCACTTTGGCAACATTGGCCTTGTAATGTTGAATTTGAATTTGCATGAGGTTCTGATGTGGCATCATAATTTGATCCCCCTGTTGCAGAAGAACTTTCCTGCAATCCAGGACATTTTAAACTTGCAGTCTATTTGAGGTTTGAAAAGGCGTCTGAAGTTTGTAATTTCCACTTTGAAATTTCAGACGAAAAATGTATCAACCCCTATAAATATGTTAATCAATTATAATCCACATAATAATTCACATTTCCTGTTGCCGAATGATTATTTTGCTGCTTTAGCAAACTGGCTCAAATTAAGATCCTTCACCTGCATCCACTCTATTATGTTTAAGAAGACTGGTAGCCTGGTCCCAGGTCTGTTTGTGCTGATTAGCCTTTATTTGGCATAACAACAGCCATAGGATTTGGCTATACAGCACAAACAGATCTGGGACCAGGCTAAAAGACAGGTGTCTGGCCAAATGCATGACTGAGCAGTCAGCTATGTATAACGGGGGCTGCTATAGAGGTGGTCTCCACTCCCCTGATACTAGACACCCACTATAACATATTCCAGATACCAACACCCAAGCTAGTAAAACTGTCATATGCCAATCTTTTCTCACACCCAGATATCAGACACCATGTCCCAGCCTCATAACTTCATGAGTACATCCCCCCTGGTGAGGGACATACAGACTTCCTTCTGGGTGGTAGACATGGAGGGGATTGGGGAGACAAGGGGAGGTGAGAGGGGGAGACAGGGGATGGGACTAGTGGTAGACAGGGAGGGGATTGGGGAGACAAGGGGAGGTGAGAGGGGGAGACAGGGGATGGGACTAGTGGTAGACTGGGAGGTGAGAGGGGGAGACAGGGGATGGGACTAGTGGTAGACTGGGAGGTGAGAGGGGGAGACAGGGGATGGGACTAGTGGTAGACTGGGAGGTGAGAGGGGAGACAGGGGATGGGACTAGTGGTAGACTGGGAGGTGAGAGGGGGAGACAGGGGATGGGACTAGTGGTAGACTGGGAGGTGAGAGGGGGAGACGGGATGGGACTAGTGGTAGTCTGGGAGGGGATTGGGGAGACAATGGGGGGTGAGAGGGGGAGACAGGGGATCGGACTAGTGGTAGACTGGGAGGGGATTGGGGAGACAAGGGGAGGTGAGAGGGGGAGACAGGGGATGGGACTAGTGGTAGACTGGGAGGGGATTGGGGAGACAAGGGGAGGTGAGAGGGGGAGACAGGGGATGGGACTAGTGGTAGACAGGGAGGGGATGGGACTAGTGGTAGACAGGGAGGGGATTGGGGAGACAAGGGGAGGTGAGAGGGGGAGACAGGGGATGAGACTAGTGGTAGACTGGGAGGGGATTGGGGAGACAAGGGGAGGTGAGGGGGGGAGACAGGGGATGGGACTAGTGGTAGACTGGGAGGGGATTGGGGAGACAAGGGGAGGTGAGAGGGGGAGACAGGGGATGGGACTAGTGGTAGACAGGGAGGGGATGGGACTAGTGGTAGACAGGGAGGGGATTGGGGAGACAAGGGGAGGTGAGAGGGGGAGACAGGGGATGAGACTAGTGGTAGACTGGGAGGGGATTGGGGAGACAAGGGGAGGTGAGAGAGGGAAACAGGGGATGGGACTAGTGGTAGACTGGGAGGGGATTGGGGAGACAAGGGGAGGTGAGAGGGGGAGACAGGGGATGGGACTAGTGGTAGACTGGGAGGGGATTGGGGAGACAAGGGGAGGTGAGAGGGGGAGACAGGGGATGGGACTAGTGGTAGACAGTGAGGGGATTGGGGAGACAAGGGGATGTGAGAGGGGGAGACAGGGGATGGGACTAGTGGTAGACTGGGAGGGGATTGGGGAGACAAGGGGAGGTGAGAGGGGGAGACAGGGGATGGGACTGGGGGGTTTGATGTGTTTAACAGGTCGCAATTGTAAATAAGAATTTGCTCTTAATTCACTTACCTGCACCCTTTAGTGCTAATGACAGACGGCTGGGGCCTTGATTAAAATCAAACCACATTTTATTTGTCACATACACATGTTTAGCAGATGTTATTGTGGGTGAAGCGAAATGCTTGTGTTTCCAGCTCCAACAGTGCAGTAATATCTAACAATTTCACAACAATACTCACAATACACACAAGTAAAGGAATGGAATTGAGAATATATAATTATTTGGGTGAGCAATGTCAGAGTGGCATAGTATAAGATACAGTAGAATAGGATAGAATTAAGCAATAAGGCCAGAGGAGGTGTGAAATATGGCCAATGTACCACGGCAACGCGGAGTGTCTGGTTACAGCCCTTAGCCGTGGTATACTGGCCATATATCACAAATCCCTGAGGTGCCTTATTGCTATTATAATCTGGTTACCAACATAATTAGCGCAGTAAAACAGAATGTTTTGTCATACCTGTGGTATACGGTCTGATATACCATGGCTTTCAGCCAATCAGAATTCAGGCCTCAAACCACCCAGTTAATAATACAGCATAAACAAAAGAGATGAGTAATGCAAAATATGTAAACATTATTCAAGTGACTAGTGTTTCATTATTAAAGTGCCAGTGATGAATTCAAGTCTATATAGGGCAGCAGCCTCCAATGTGCTAGTGATGGCTATTTAACAGTCTGATGGCCTTGAGATAGAAGCTGATTTTCAGTCTCTCGGTCCCGGCTTTGAAGCACCTGTACTGGCCTCGCCTGATAGCGGGTTGAACAGGCAGTGGCTAGGGTTGTTGTCGTCCTTTAGAATCGTGTGGTGGGTGGCTGTGGGCAGGCGGCGTAAAACGCTCTGTCAGGTACAGACGCCACACCATTGAGGGCATAGAGCCAGACAGCTGTCTCTCTCGCTCCACCACCCTTCTCTCCCTTCTCTCCTCCCCTCTCCCTTGCTCCGTCTGCATGCCCCGTCATGCCTTCTGTCTTCTGTCCAGCTCACTCGTCCACCATGCACCGTCTCAATGAACCCATTGCCCTCACCCCTCCTCTACCTCTTCTCCCTTCTCTCTGACTGATCAATAATTAAACCACTCTTGTTCGCTGTCATAGTCATGAGCTACTGTACCAGACAGACAGGCAGACAGGCAGGCAGGCTAGCAGACAGGGATGAAGATCGGGGAGATTGTCACACACCTAAAGTTTGTCTAGACACAAGTGCACATACAAATGCATACAACACACTCACGCACAAGCATATGCTCACTTTGGTAATTTCAGGTTAACTAAATATTTTCAAAGCCAAGAAATATAGCCTGATCTTAAAAAAACGAGTCTTGTTCCTCAGCCTGATCTTAAGAAAAAAATGGTATTGTTTCTCAGCCTGATCAGCTGTTTACATTTATGTACACTTACTTTCAATAGATCGTTGAAGTGAGGTAATCTATGTCACACTGTAAGCATCAACAACTATAAGTACCTAGACTCATTGATACAGATCCAGTCTAATTAGTTAGCTGTGAGAAGTCAGTCAGTGGCTCAGAGTTGTTCATCCTATATGCATCCGTACATCCGCAGCCCGTTGCTCCTGGCATCAATGAGAGCAACTTCCAGCACATCACTATCTCTCTCCACACATACAGTCTCTGAAGACGCGTGTAGAATTTGAATTACTCAAAGCCCTTTGAATCTCTTTTCCTCTCTTTCCGCTCCTCAGCAACTCCCTGTCTCTATCCATCTTTCTCTGTCACTGTATTCCTTACCATAAGCAGCGTGTAAGTCACTTTTGATCTGCTGGATTTATTCATTATGATGATGTTGTCAGTCTCTGGATCTTTCTCTCTCTCTTTCTGCTCTCTGTGTCCCTACCCTTTCTGTTGACCGCCCCTCTCTCTACCCTCACTCCCCCCCTCTCTCTCTCTTTCTGCTCTCTGTCCCTACCCTTTCTGTCTACCGCCCCTCTGTCTACCCCTCACTCCCCCCTCTCTCTCTTTCTGCTCTCTGTGTCCCTACCCTTTCTGTCTACCGCCCCTCTGTCTACCCCTCACCCCCCCCCTCTCTCTCTTTCTGCTCTCTGTGTCCCTACCCTTTCTGTCTACCGCCCCTCTGTCTACCCCTCACTCCCCCCTCTCTCTCTTTCTGCTCTCTGTGTCCCTACCCTTTCTGTCTACCGCCCCTCTGTCTACCCCTCACCCCCCCCTCTCTCTCTCTTTCTGCTCTCTGTGTCCCTACCCTTTCTGTCTACCGCCCCTCTGTCTACCCCTCACTCCCCCCCTCTCTCTCTTTCTGCTCTCTGTGTCCCTACCCTTTCTGTCTACCGCCCCTCTGTCTACCCCTCACCCCCCCCCTCTCTCTCTTTCTGCTCTCTGTCCCTACCCTTTCTGTCTACCGCCCCTCTGTCTACCCCTCACCCCCCCCTCTCTCTCTTTCTGCTCTCTGTGTCCCTACCCTTTCTGTCTACCGCCCCTCTGTCTACCCCTCACTCCCCCCCCTCTCTCTCTTTCTGCTCTCTGTGTCCCTACCCTTTCTGTCTACCGCCCCTCTGTCTACCCCTCACTCCCCCCCCCTCTCTCTTTCTGCTCTCTGTGTCCCTACCCTTTCTGTCTACCGCCCCTCTGTCTACCCCTCACCCCCCCCTCTCTCTCTCTTTCTGCTCTCTGTGTCCCTACCCTTTCTGTCTACCGCCCCTCTCTCTACCCCTCACCCCACCCTCTCTCTCTCTCTTTCTGCTCTCTGTGTCCCTACCCTTTCTGTCTACCGCCCCTTTCTCTACCCCTCACTCCCCCCACTCTCTCTCTACCCCTCACTCCCCCCCCCTCTCTCTCTTTCTGCTCTCTGTGTCCCTACCCTTTCTGTCTACCGCCCCTCTCTCTACCCCTCACTCCCCCCCTCTCTCTCTCTCTTTCTGCTCTGTGTCCCTACCCTTTCTGTCTACCGCCCCTCTCTCTACCCCTCACCCCCCTTCTCTCTCTCTCTCTTTCTGCTCTGTGTCCCTACCCTTTCTGTCTACCGCCCCTCTCTTTACCCCTCACCCCCCCTCTCTCTACCCCTCACTCCCCCCCTCTCTCTACCCTCACTCCCCCCCCCTCTCTCTCTTTCTGCTCTCTGTGTCCCTACCCTTTCTGTCTACCGCCCCTCTCTCTACCCCTCACCCCCCCTCTCTCTCTGGGGAACAGGAAAGAGAAAGGGGGATGATTTCTTGCTGACTGTGTGATCTGACTGTCACGCCTTGATCTGTTTCACCTGTCTTTGTGATTGTCTCCACCCACCTCCAGGTGTCACCCGTTTTCCCCATTAGTCCCTGGGTATTTATTCCGGTGTTCCCTGTTTGTCTGTTGCCAGTTCGTCTTGTCATGTTAAGTCAACCAGCGTGGTTTTCCGTGTTCCTGCTTTTTCCTTATCGCTCTTTTGCTAGTCCTCCCGGTTTTGACCCTTGCCTGCCTTGACTCTGAACCCGTCAGCCTGACCATACAGCCTGCCCTGACCTCAAGCCTGCCTGCCACTCTGTACTTCCTGGACACTGACCTTGTTTATGATCTTTCCCTGTCCACGACCATTCTCTTACCTGCCCCTTGGATTATAATAAATATCAGAGACTCAAACCATCTGCCTCACGTGTCTGCATCTGGGTCTTGCCCTGTGCCCTTATACTGACAGCTTTCAAACCCACTAATTGAGGGTTAAACTTTTTAAAGATGACATTAGGAGTCTCCAGATTAGTTGAATAAATTGTCTGCTGTTAATACTGAAATGAGGAATTCTCCACCTGTAATCTGGTCCTTTATTTCCCCTAGCTGTGGAAGTGTGAGAAAGCGTGAAGCAGATTTTTGTATTTTGAAATTAAGCTCAGGGCTGGGCCTGGAGATTCTAATTCCACTTTACAATGGATTTAACCTTTTACTGCAGTGGGCTAAATCAGAGTCACAGAGTGTTTCTTGATAGTCTTAAATAAATCAAATTTTTAAACAAAATTATACACCTCAGACATATGGTTATGGGCATAAAAAATAAGACACCTGTACCATGTCAGATATAGAGTTGAAATGTATTAAATGTTGAGTTTGCATCACAATATTACATTTTATATACATCACAGAAGACTGAAATATAACAAAACTGTTTGAAGCACCGGATTTTCATCAGGTAGATGAAAAAATTAATAATATTAATCATGAAATTATAAACAATATTGACCACTAGACGCCGATTTGGTTATTTGACTGCAGGAAAGGGGTGGTCCACCAATGGCCCAGATTAGATAAAGTTCAAGTTTATTGAGATAATCACATGGCAGTTTTGCATGTTAAAAGTATATTGGATTAAGTTGCATAATGCATAGCTTTTTAACACTAGATAGAAGGCTGTGTATATATATCCATGTATAGATCCAACACTTTTTATCAGTTGTCATAGCTACTTTATAACAATGTAATGTGCAGTTGTACTCTACATGCTGCTTTGAATTTTATTTGGGCAAAAAGACATGAACAGTATTGTATGCACAAATATGTACAATGCGTTCCCAGATGAAAGCACTTAAAAGTATTAATTAAAACACGTGTTTCCAAAGTGGTCCTAGATGGTAACAACATACAACACATGCTGCCACTTGACTTCCACGTCTCTAAGGTTGTAACACTTCCACCTTCCTGGAGGGGGTGTATAGAGTACTAGAGCAAGCCTGTGTGCAAAACAAAATACAGCAACACCAGAACATCTTGCTTAATATCCCTGACTGTACACTTTGCACAACGAGAGCAGACTGTGCGAGTGCGATTTTTAGGTATTGATAAAATGTCAAATATAATGGGGTTAGTACATGCATTATGTGTAGGGTTGCTTCATATAGTAGATAGGGTTAGTACATGCATTATGTGAACGGTTGGTTCATATAGTAGATAGGGTTAGTACATGCATTATGTGTAGGGTTGGTTCATATAGTAGATAGGGTTAGTACATGCATTGTGTAGGGTTGGTTCATATAGTAGATAGGGTTAGTACATGCATTATGTGTAGGGTTGCTTCATATAGTAGATAGGGTTAGTACATGCATTATGTGAACGGTTGGTTCATATAGTAGATAGGGTTAGTACATGCATTATGTGTAGGGTTGGTTCATATAGTAGATAGGGTTAGTACATGCATTGTGTAGGGTTGGTTCATATAGTAGATAGGGTTAGTACATGCATTATGTGCAGGGTTGGTTCATATAGTAGATAGGGTTAGTACATGCCACAGTAGTGTTGGTACACATACATTAGTTACATGTAAGGGGTAATCAATGAGGGGCTATGCATTCAATGGAAAAAAATGAACAACCAGCTAGCGGAGTGGAACATACCTTCCACAGAGTTACATTATATACCATGGCTATAAATTAACACATTTGCCGCTAGAAATGTGCTCAGTTGCCGGTAGATATGTGTTCAACATCCACTGAAGTAGCTAGCAAATTTACTAGATAGCTAAAGTAGTTGCCGTGGTAACCAAATAAACAGATTTGCTAGTTTAGCGCTAACCAAACCATCAGTCCTAGCTTGCTGTTATGAAAATCGAATTCAACAATACATATACTGTTTTCAATTCACCCGTGCTTTCAAAAGCAGCTCAAACAAAACATGTAAAAATGAACTATAGTCACTGAATTATACTGTGCAAATATACTATGCATTATAGGAAAATAATGCACACTCTAGAATGCCCTTCAAGCCAATCAGAAAGGAGTATTCAACAATGCTGACTGACTGAAAGCCGTGGTATATCACTGATATGACAAAAAAAAACATTTTTACTGCTCTAATTACAGTACGCTGGTTACCAGTTTATAATAGCAATAAGGCACCTCAGGGGTTTGTGGTATATGGCCAATACACCACAGCTAATGACTGTATCCAGGCAAATCCGTTTTGCGTCACGCCTAAGAACAGCCCTTATCCGTGGTATATTGGTCATATATCACCCCCCGTACCTTATTATTTAAATAGGGTTAGTACAGGCCACAGTGGTGTTGGTACACATACATTAGTTACATACCACAATGGGGTTAGTACATGCTATGTACAGTATTGTATGGTATGGAATCCAGGCAGGGATAAAAACAGTAGGCAAATTGCAGCTAAATCCACAGGTGAGCGTGTTTCAGATGCAACAGAGACTGCAGCATTGAGGGTAGTTCTGGCAGACTGACAGACATTCAGGACAGGTACAGACAGGGATTATTCAGAGAAAAATGTAAAACATTTCCTAATTATTTTAGATGTAATGTCACGGATCCCTCTGGAACTTTCATCACGCACACCTGTCCCCTATTCCCACTGATTAGTACTTGTGTAAGTGTGCCCCTTGGTGTCCGTTGTGTTGATTATTGTTACAATGTCTGTGGGTGCGTGTGAGTACCCATGCCGCCTGTTTTAGGCTTTCGTGCCCTTGTGGATTGCCAGATGATTACGGGTCTCGTCCCGCGGGTTAATTATTGTGCGCATGTGTATTTATTCGAGGTACTCCTCGCGCTTTTTTTGGTGTTTCAACCCTGTGTTTTTTTAACGTGTTGGTTTGGTCTTTGTCCCCGTGCCTTTACACGACATGTCGTAATTTGGGGCTTAATTAAAAAAACGATTACTCATTCCTGCGTCTGTCTCCCGAATCTCTTCATACCTACGTGACATGTAATATGCAAATATATACACATTCCAAGCCAACTTCTAAGTAAGGAAATGTGGCCTATTCAAAGGAACAGGAACATATAAAAACATTTATGTATCATTTAAAACCATTATTTATGTTATTAAAAGGTTTAAGATTAAGAAATGTATTTAGCTGTTTACTATAAATATGGGTTAGTCCATGAGGACTTCCTCTCCCTTTCCTTCCTGTGTCTGTATGGTCCCCAGAGTCTTCCTTGTTATTCCTCCAGCACACATTGACCTTCAACTCTACCCTGTCATTTTCCCTACAGACATCCCATCCCACCCCACCTCTCTACATTATCCTAGTGCTTACAGTATACAGCTGAGGGTTAGGACTCATTGTCAATTGGGGTGTTTGTGCTAATCGTCAGGTGATGTCATTATGGGTCAAATGTTGTCTTTAAGTTGATCTTAATATGGACACATTCAGTGTTTTTAAATGTATGTTTACTAAATTGAACAAAGGTTTAAAAGTATTTTTAAAAGACATGTATGTCGATGGATGTGGATGCTGTCCTCAAGCTAGGACCACAACTACCCTGCATTGCTTTTGCTAGTGCACCAGACATGTTGAAGGTAACGTGTCTACATGCCAGTTTCTCTTGATGTACATGTGACAACGCAATAGAACAGGAGACAATGGAGCACTTATTGAATGACTAGCAGAAGTGGGATGTCTCTCGCTCTCTCTCCCCCCTCTCTAGCTCTCTGTCTCTCTCCCCTTCTCTCACTCTCTCTCTCTCCCTCTCCCTGTCTCTCTCCTTCTCTCTCTCTCCCCCTCGCTCGCTCTCTGTCTCTCTCTCTCTCCCTCTCTCTCTCTCTCTCTCTCTCACTCTCTCTCTCCCTCTCCCTGTCTCTCTCCTTCTCTCTCTCTCCCCCTCGCTCGCTCTCTGTCTCTCTCTCCCCCTCTCTCGCTCTCTCTCTCTCTCTCTCTCTCGTCAATCTCTGTCCTCATGCTAGGAAAATAAAAGTTCAGAGAATAAAATCCCAGAGCATTGAGTACTTTATACATTTATCTGGCAGTGACTAATACTATTACAAATGGAGCTATTACTGGATACAATCAAGTACTCTATCAATGATAAATATTAGGTGTCCTTCTATCATGGCCACAGTTCTAATAGAGATGTATTAAGACTATTGTGTTGTAACTGCAGATATTCAAGGTAGTTGTACATGTGGATAATCTGAGAGAGTACAGTACAAGGGTGGGCCTATTTGGTCAAGTCTCCTGTTGCTTAAGAGAAAACAAATAGGAAAAATTCCATTAATTCTGTGCAAGTACAATCATGATGGGTTTTGACCTAGTGGTTAGAGCGTTGGACTAGTAACCGGAAGGTTGCAAGTTCAAACCCTCAAGCTGACAAGGTACAAATCTGTCGTTCTGCCCCTGAACAGGTAGTTAACCCACTGTTCCTAGGCCATCATTGAAAATAAGAATTTGTTCTTAACTGACTTGCCTAGTTAAATAAAGGTAAATTAAAATAAAAAAATAAAATGAACATTTGAACATCTTGGCCATGTTCTGTTATAATCTCCACCCGGCACAGCCAAAAGAGGCCTGGTTCCTCTCTAGGTTTCTTCCTAGGTTCTGTTGAAGGGTTAGTCTAGTGATTCACTATTTGTGGACTGAATTTGCCTGTCAGTTGTTCGTTTCCCTTTTTCTCAATTCTGGACTGATCACAGTACAAACCCTGAGTTACTACTAAAACTGCCAACTGCTCCATATTTGTATTACACACACGCACGCACGCACGCACACACACACACACACACACACACACACACTACGCTATCTCCCACTCTCTGCCTCTCTCGCCTCTCCCTCTCTATCTCACTCTCGAGAGATCTCTGAAGGTGGGGGCATAGAGCAGTACAGCTATTAGCTCCGAGCTGCAGACATCATTCCGAGTAGAGGGCAGACGATTCCATCGTCAGCGCAGGAACAGGGAGCCCTGGCAACAATAAGAGACATACTCTTACCAGACCATTACACCTTACAGTAAGTACTAGCTCAATTCATTTTATACTGCCACTGCACGATACTGTCGCTGTCTGGTTCTACCTTGTTGTCACTACACTGCTGAGCTGTTGCGGTAGAAAAAATGGCTGGAACTGGAACTAGGAAAGGTAGCTACGCGCAAAGAGTGCTGGTTTATTTTCAAAAGCTTTGGAAATGTTTACTTCGCACTCTGACCTATTTTTTTGTGTGCCCGGAGGATAGAAGGTTGTTTGTGGTTTACAATCATGCACTTGTCATTTCGAAATAAAAATGCAAACTATCTGTTTAGTGCGACATAAGTGAGCGTTGGTTTCGCGGAATTGAAATAGAGCAAGGAGTGTTTTTCACAGGCGGGTTGGTGTGTAGGGCAAGCTCACTAACTGCGCCACTCCACCCAGAAAGATTGTATATTGCATAAAGAATAGTAAGACGCATTTATAGTAGGCTAACCGTCCACTATGAAATGGTTGTGGTACGTGCGTACGTGGCCGTATGTCCACTCCAGCATTTGACAAGGGTTTGATAGCGCGAGACATTTCAGTTTAATTCCATCGCGGAAGTGCTTTTTATTCTTCAAAGACAGTGCAAACCAACGTACCTTAGCCTACTTAATTTAACCGGTACAATTAGAAAAATATATACATCTATATGACATGCCCTTCATTCCGAGGGAGAGTGTAAATGTTACTACGCGGGCTACTGTCGACTTTTCATTGACGCTGGCTGATTGGTAAAGGACGTTGGGTCCGATGTGTGCGGCTAGTGGTTGCTCGACTGCGCGTGGTGTGATGTCACTCCTAGCTTTGGTGATTATATAACGGGACTGTAGGGATCCCGGGCTGTGATTGCAAGCTATTTATATTCTGTTTACAGTCAGGAATTGCACTATGCATAGTAAGATTTGTAAAGGCTACATACCTGTCCTCCGTATTATTTAGAGGGGATAGATAGCCTACAACAGCTACATTCCTCAATCACTACACAGTTATAACATGGTTACATTGTGTCCAGTATCTGGAAATGGAAGGTGGCCAGACATAACGTGTGTTACAATGTTTCGACATGTTACATCGGCTCATTGAAACACGTTACAGTCACTTTGCAATCCCATTGAAGGGCACCCTTTCTTTAATATTCACCATGACACAGCACACCATGTCTTGATGCTGTTTCTTTATGTAATCAAAGGTGAGAGTTAGTGGAGAGCTTTTGTATATTACCCACAGTTGAACCTGTACGCTGCAGGCCATGGGACATTGCTTGTTTATTTACCCTTTCTTTTTTGGTAGTGTAGTTTGAGTTGGGTTCGGTTTGTGTTGGTTGTCTGGCTGCCCAGTGAGTGTGGAACACTTCAAGGCACCACGTGATTATCCTGTATGGTCGTTCTACCAGTTCAGTTCACCTGATGGTGGTGAATCTGTCTATAGCACGTGTCCATAGAGATATGATATTCTATTTCTATAGCACTTGTCACTCTTCTATGTGAATGATGCAGGTCCAGGTAAGAGGTACATTCATTTGTCAAAATCTTTTGAGATGTTTATGAATGCATTATATTATATATACATGTATATCTGAATGGTATTGACTATAGGGCCTGGAGTATTTCCTAACCACGTGACCTGACTAGGAAAACCCCTGGCCTCTAGGTATTTACTACAAGTAGATATCCTGTAGTCATTTGGTCTGGAAAAACTCCTGTCCTTCCAAGCAAAATAACAGAGAGCAGTAGCTCCATCATTTGAAATGAATTGCCTTTCTAAAAACCTTGCAAAATATTTGTTCCAACTGGGAGCTAATGAACGTGACCCTATCCGTTGTGCAGGGAGCTAATCATGTGACAGTGAATTAGGGTGCTGCCATTTCTCCATGCGCTTCCCTTTGATCCTGTTTGCCACACACACACACACACACACACACACACACACACACACACACACACACACACACACACACACACACACACACACACACACACACACACACGCATGCATGCACACACACTTTACTTACTTTTAAATGCTAATGAGAGACAGTTAGCAGCCAATGTGTCCTAATCACGAGCCATTTTCTCCATCTCAGCTAATTTGTCAGAGTCTCCTGTACGAGCACATTCACACCAGCACAAACACACCTGCTGCTCCTGTCCTGGCTGGCTGAATCTCTGCAGTGCTCTCAGGGCTTCATTTTCTTTTGCAATCTATCTCATGTTCCTTTACATGCTCACACACACACCCTCTCCAGCATACACACACACACACACACACACACACACACACGCACACACACACACACACACACACACACACACACACACACACACACACACACACACACACACACACACACACACACACACACACACACACACACACACACACCCTCTCCAGCATACACACACACACACACACACACACACACACACACACACACACCCTCTCCAGCATACACACACACACACACACACACACACACACACACACACACACACACACCCTCTCCAGCATACACATTTACAATACTATGCATGCGTTCAAAAAGAGGAAAAACAAGACAAACTGTGGGCGGGTTTTGAAGTGCCCTACCTTACGGAGGAGTTTCCAGGTATTGGCTAGGTAGGCTATCATGGTTGACTGAGAGAGCGATATAAGGTGGGCCACACCTCTATACCAGCAGGAAGGAACGGGCTGTGTGTGTGTGTGTGTGCAAAGCAAGGGGATGAACCCAGTCAATGACCAAGGACTGGCACTCTCTTCAAAATGTGTGTGTGTATACACAGAAGACGGGCAGTACCCACACACACTACCTGGTTTCAACCATTTGCAGCTAGAACAGGGATAGACAGGCCCATCCAGACCCTAGTACTAGCACACTCCCTCAGAGGTGTGTGTGTGCCACGTTGCTCGGCTACTGGATAGCAAATCAATCAAACATTGTGTTTTGTCCCCCCCCCCCCCCCCCCCCTCTCTCTCCTTCTTCTCTTGTATACTGTAGTTTCTTTCACAATGTACATTCCCTGGTCCTGTGTAGCCTCTTTCTCTGTGGAATCAGATAAAAGGCCTTGGTTGGCTCCGGGTCAGAAGGAAGGAGTGCACAATAAAGGGACTTGGGTGCCATTTTTGATGAAGCCCTTGATTCTAACAGTATAGTCCTGGGGATGAAGCCCTTGATTCTAACAGTATAGTCCTGGGGATGAAGCCCTTGATTCTAACAGTATAGTCCTGGGGATGAAGCCCTTGATTCTAACAGTATAGTCCTGGGGATGAAGCCCTTGATTCTAACAGTATAGTCCTGGGGATGAAGCCCTTGATTCTAACAGTATAGTCCTGGGGATGAAGCACTTGATTCTAACAGTATAGTCCTGGGGATGAAGGATGAAGCCCTTGATTCTAACAGTATAGTCCTGAGGATAAGGCCATTGATTCTAACAGTATAGTCCTGGGGATGAAGGATGAAGCCCTTGATTCTAACAGTATAGTCCTGAGGATAAGGCCATTGATTCTAACAGTATAGTCCTGGGGATGAAGCCCTTGATTCTAACAGTATAGTCCTGGGGATGAAGCCCTTGATTCTAACAGTATAGTCCTGGGGATGAAGCCCTTGATTCTAACAGTATTGTCCTGAGGATGAAGCCCTTGATTCTAACAGTATAGTCCTGGGGATGAAGCCCTTGATTCTAACAGTATAGTCCTGGGGATGAAGCCCTTGATTGTAACAGTATAGTCCTGAGGATGAGGCCCTTGATTCTAACAGTATGGTCCTGGGGAAGAAGCCCTTGATTCTAACAGTATAGTCCTGGGGATGAGGCCCTTGATTCTAACAGTATAGTCCTGGGGATGAAGCCCTTGATTCTAACAGTATTGTCCTGAGGATGAAGCCCTTGATTCTAACAGTATAGTCCTGGGGATGAAGCCCTTGATTCTAACAGTATAGTCCTGGGGATGAAGCCCTTGATTCTAACGGTATAGTCCTGGGGATGAAGCCCTTGATTGTAACAGTATAGTCCTGAGGATGAGGCCCTTGATTCTAACAGTATGGTCCTGGGGAAGAAGCCCTTGATTCTAACAGTATAGTCCTGGGGATGAGGCCCTTGATTCTAACAGTATAGTCCTGGGGATGAGGCCCTTGATTCTAACAGTATAGTCCTGGGGATGAGGCCCTTGATTCTAACAGTATAGTCCTGAGGATGAGGCCCTTGATTCTAACAGTATAGTCCTGGGGATGAGGCCCTTGATTCTAACAGTATAGTCCTGAGGATGAGGCCCTTGATTCTAACAGTATAGTCCTGGGGATGCAGCCCTTGATTCTAACAGTATAGTCCTGGGGATGAGGCCCTTGATTCTAACAGTATAGTCCTGGGGATGAAGCCCTTGATTCTAACAGTATAGTCCTGGGGATGAAGCCCTTGATTCTAACAGTATAGTCATGGGGAAGGAGGCCAGCCCTGGGGGTAGCCATGTCCTTTTTGATACGAAGCCATGAAACCATACCGAGCCTGTACTGTACTTTACTAAGAGGGGGAGAGGGAGGAGGAGGAGAGAGAGGGGGGAGGAAAGAGGGAGAGAAGGGGAGGAGAGAGAGATTGAAGAAAGAGAGTGAGAGAGGGGAGAAAAGAGGGAGAGAAGGGGAGGAGAGAGGGAATGAATAAAGAGAGCGAGAGAGAGAGAGAAAGGAAGGAGAAAAGAAGAGAGAAAGAGTAAAAGAGAGAGAGCGATGCAGTTTTCAGACCTTTTTTGCTTATCCTTTCATCTAGCTATATTCACCGGGCTGTACTTCAGTGGGCACTGCGTTACAGACAGACCAACATGCTTTTTTAATGCAGCAGTTGAGAGCTTTTTTCCATTTCGAAAGCAGATAAAACATTCCTCTCTCTGCTCTCAGCATACAGGCACACACGGACATTAGATTCCTCCCAGGAGGAAAGGTCAGTATCTCCAGTAGGCTTGACGAGGCAAAGACACACACACGCACGCACGCACGCACGCACGCACACGCACACACACACACACACACACACACACACACACACGCACACACACACAGAGACACACACAGACACGCACGCACACGCACGCACACACACACACACACACACACACACACACACACACACACACACACACACACACAGACACACACACAGAGGCACGCACGCACGCACACACACACACACACACACACACACACACACACACACACACACACACACACACACACACACACACACACACACACACACACACACACACACACACACTCCTTTGAGGTTGCAGTGATGCCTTTATGGGATGATTGAATTAAAAGCTATTGTTTTCAGCCAGTAGGACTGGAGGGACATTATGTCCAAGGTAACCAGTCTTATTTTTCTTAAAACTGCATTGTTGGTTAAGGGCTTGTAAGGTCTGAACCGGTTTATTCGGCCCATGGGATTTGATTTGTAGAGTCACATGAAAATACCTTGCATTCAAACTACAGTAGAATACGGATTGTGAACCTGTCCTTCTCCATGTCTTTGTATGGTAACATACCGCAGATACAGACTGGTAATTCCACTCTTTCATTGATTTAGGTACTTTAGTCTGGTAAGGCTACATTACAACCCCGTGTCTTTAAAGCTATCCACCTTTTAATGCATGTTATACAAAACATCATTTTTGATTATCTGTGATAATTCTGTGTGAGATACATTCTGCATTAGGACCCCTTTCATTCATTGGCTTCACTGATCTGCCTGCCCACACACAAACCTGTCATCAATGGGGTATAGAGAATCAATGGGGTGTAGAGAATCAATGGGCAGAATCCTGAATGGCTCAGCGTTACTGTGAATGGGTTGGCAGGAGAGTGACACGGACTGGGAAGCTGCCTGTGTCACACTACTGGATCAATGTGCCTCAGCATGCTTCAATGACCATGTGCAAACTTTGGGGAAACTGTGTTGTAGAGTTCACTGTGAGGAAAGATCCATAATGGCAGTATAGTTTCCTAGAGGGAATGCCCAGGGGAGTGACATACAGGGTATCCTCATCTGGCTTATCAATATAATGGTGAAGCTGTAGTAGGAGCAAAGTCCACTGGAATGGTTGCCATTCGACTCAGCTCACATCTGTTGAGTACTCCAGCCATGGGCTGTTAGAAGTGAGTAGGCTACAAATGCGTAGTTAGTTACTCAGTGTTAATAATAGTGACAGCAATACTGTAGTTTACCAGTCGCTACAGCAACCTTGAACATGCCTGGGCTTGGTCCTTTTAGTAACCTCATCTCATACAATCATTGGCTCCAATATCAAACCATTTGCAGAGAGAGAGCAAGAGAGGGAGAGAGAGAGGGGGGGGGGGGGGTGGAGAGGGGGAGGGAGAGAGCAAAAAAGAGAGAGAGACAGCAGCACCCAGATCTTCTGCACAGATTCTGACAGACCTGGGCCCCGACAGACCTGGGCCCCGACAGACCTGGGCC
This sequence comes from Oncorhynchus mykiss, assembly GCF_013265735.2. Classification (NCBI taxonomy): domain Eukaryota; kingdom Metazoa; phylum Chordata; class Actinopteri; order Salmoniformes; family Salmonidae; genus Oncorhynchus; species Oncorhynchus mykiss. Next base: position 54,237,529 of record NC_048582.1, on the reverse strand, counting down.
CTGACAGACCTGGGCCCTGACAGTGAATCTCAGTGAGTCAAAAATAATGGTGTTCCAAAAAAGGTAATTACTTGACACATTGGAAAGAATTTACAAAAAAACAGAGCAAACTAGAATACTATTTGGCCTTAAACAGAGAGTAAACAGTGGCAGAATACCTGACCACTGTGACTGACCCAAACGTAAGGAAATAGTTGACTATGTACAGCCTCAGTGAGCATAGCCTTGCTATTGAGAAAGGTCGCCGAAGGCAGACATGGCTCTCAAGAGAAGACAGGCTATGTGCACACTGCCCACAAAATGAGGTGGAAACTGACCTACTGCCAAATGTATGACCATATTAGAGACACATATTTCCCTCAGATTACACTGACCGACAAAGAATTTTGTTAAACTCCCATATCTATTGGGTGAAATACCACAGTGTGTCACGTTCTGACCTTAGTTCCTTTATTATGTCTTTGTGTTAGTTTGGTCAGGGCGTGAGTTGGGGTGCGTAGTCTATGTTCTTTTTTTCTGTGTGGTTATATTTCTATGTGTTTGGCCTGGTA
>NC_048582.1:54134478-54234478 GCF_013265735.2 Oncorhynchus mykiss | reverse complement strand
TTGGAAATGACAGGCACTGGCAGTCGGTTTAGTAAAACACTGGTTGTGTAGATAAGACATGAGCTATGGAGAGACTGGCTGTCCCATTTCTGTCTCGTCTCCTGAACTTGCACTCCTCAGGAGTGTTGTCATTGAAACTAGCTATCTAGGAGGGCCAGTTTGGGAGAGTGGCACTCAACTGAGCTATCCAGAGAAAGTCATTTCACTAAAGGATCTCTCAGAGAGCTTCTCTAGTGACCTAATGCTGCAAGACAGGCATACCTCTATTCCCCCCCACTAGTCACTCCTCTCTATATCCCCTTTCCCCCCCACTAGTCACTCCTCTCTATATCCCCCTTTCTTCTCCCCCCCCACTAGTCACTCCTCTCTATATCCCCCTTTCCCCCCACTAGTCACTCCTCTCTATATCCCCCTTTCTTCTCCCCCCCCACTAGTCACTCCTCTCTATATCCCCCTTTCTTCTCCCATCCCCCACTAGTCACTCCTCTCTATATCCCCCTTTCTTCTCCCCCCCCCACTAGTCACTCCTCTCTATATCCCCCATTTCTTCTTTCTTCTCCCCCACTAGTCACTCTTCTCTATATCCCCCTTTCTTCTTTCTTCCCCCCACTAGTCACTCCTCTCTATACCCCCCCCCCCACTAGTCATTCCTCTCTATATCCCCCTTTCTTCTTTCTTCCCCCCACTAGTCACTCCTCTCTATACCCCCCCCACTAGTCATTCCTCTCTATATCCCCCTTTCTTCTTTCTTCCCCCCACTAGTCACTCCTCTCTATACCCCCCCGCACTAGTCATTCCTCTCTATATCCCCCTTTCTTCTTTCCTTCCCCCCCTCTAGTCACTCCTCTCTATATCGCCCTTTCTTCTTTCTTCCCCCCCACTAGTCACTCCTCTCTATATCCCCCTTTCTTCTCCCCAACCACTTAGTCACTCCTCTCTAAATCCCCCTTTCTTCTTTCTTCCCCCCACTAGTCACTCCTCTCTATATCCCCCTTTCTTCTTTCCTTCCCCCCTCTAGTCACTCCTCTCTATATCCCCCTTCCTTCTTCTTTCCTTCCCCCCTCTAGTCACTCCTCTCTATATCCCCCTTTCTTCCCCCCACTAGTCACTCCTCTCTATATCCCCCTTTCTTCTCCCCCCACTAGTCACTCCTCTCTATATCCCCCTTCTTTCTTCCCTCCACTAGTCACTCCTCTCTATATCCCCATTTCTTCTTTCTTCCCCCCCCACTAGTCACTCCTCTCTATATCCCCCTTTCTTCTTTCTTCCCCCACTAGTCACTCCTCTCTATATCCCCCTTTCTTCTCCCCCCACTAGTCACTCCTCTCTATATCCCCCTTCTTTCTTCCCCCCACTAGTCACTCCTCTCTATATCCCCATTTCTTCTTTCTTCCCCCCCACTAGTCACTCCTCTCTATATCACCCTTTCTTCTTTCTTCCCCCCCACTAGTCACTCCTCTCTATATCCCCCTTTCTCTCCCCCCCACTAGTCACTCCTCTCTATATCCCCCTTCTTTCTTCCCCCCACTAGTCACTCCTCTCTATATCCCCATTTCTTCTTTCTTCCCCCCCACTAGTCACACCTCTCTATATCCCCCTTTCTTCTTTCTCCCCCCCACTAGTCACTCCTCTCTATATCCCCCTTCTTTCTTCCCCCCACTAGTCACTCCTCTCTATATCCCAATTTCTTCTTTCTTCCCCCCCACTAGTCACTCCTCTCTATATCCCCCTTTTTTCTTTCTTCCCCCCACTAGTCACTCCTCTCTATATCCCCCTTCCCCCCCACTAGTCACTCCTCTCTATATCCCCCCCACTAGTCACTCCTCTCTATACCCCCCCCACTAGTCACTCCTCTATATCCCCCCCACTAGTCACTCCTCTCTATATCCCCCTTTCTTCTATCTTCCCCCCCCACTAGTCACTCCTCTCTATATCCCCTTTCTTCTTTCTTCCCCACACTAGTCACTCCTCTCTATATCCCCCTTCCTCCCCCACTAGTCACTCCTCTCTATATCCCCTAGTCACTCCTCTCTATATCCCCATTTCTTCTTTCCCCCCCCCCACTAGTCATTCCTTTCTATACCCCCCCCCCACTAGTCACTCCTCTCTATATCCCCATTTCTTCTTTCTCCCCCCCCACTAGTCACTCCTCTCTATATCCCCCTTTCTTCTTTCTTCCCCCCCACTAGTCACTCCTCTCTATATCCCCCTTTCTTCTCCCCCCACTAGTCACTCCTCTCTATATCCCCCTTCTTTCTTCCCCCCACTAGTCACTCCTCTCTATATCCCCATTTCTTCTTTCTTCCCCCCAACTAGTCACTCCTCTCTATATCCCCCTTTCTTCTTTCTTCCCCCCACTAGTCACCCCTCTCTATATCCCCCTTTCTTCTTCCCCCCCCCCACTAGTCACTCCTCTCTATATCCCCATTTCTTCTTTCTTCCCCCCACTAGTCACTCCTCTCTATATCCCCCTTCCCCCCCACTAGTCACTCTTATCTATATCCCCATTTCTTCTTTCACCCCCCCCCCCCACAAGTCACTCCTCTCTATATCCCCCTTTCTTCTCCCCACCCACTTAGTCACTCCTCTCTATATCCCCCCCACTAGTCACTCCTCTCTATACCCCCCCGCACTAGTCACTCCTCTCTATATCCCCCTTTCTTCTTTCCTTCCCCCCCTCTAGTCACTCCTCTCTATATCGCCCTTTCTTCTTTTTTCCCCCCCACTAGTCACTCCTCTCTATATCCCCCTTTCTTCTATCTTCCCCCCCACTAGTCACTCCTCTCTATATCCCCTTTCTTCTTTCTTCCCCACACTAGTCATTCCTCTCTATATCCCCCTTCCTCCCCCACTAGTCACTCCTCTCTATATCCCCTAGTCACTCCTCTCTATATCCCCATTTCTTCTTTCCCCCCCCCCACTAGTCACTCCTTTCTATACCCCCCCCCACTAGTCACTCCTCTCTATATCCCCATTTCTTCTTTCTTCCCCCCCACTAGTCACTCCTCTCTATATCCCCCTTTCTTCTTTCTTCCCCCCCACTAGTCACTCCTCTCTATATCCCCCTTTCTTCTCCCACCACTAGTCACTCCTCTCTATATCCCCCTTCTTTCTTCCCCCCACTAGTCACTCCTCTCTATATCCCCATTTCTTCTTTCTTCCCCCCAACTAGTCACTCCTCTCTATATCCCCCTTTCTTCTTTCTTCCCCCCACTAGTCACCCCTCTCTATATCCCCCTTTCTTCTTCCCCCCCCCCACTAGTCACTCCTCTCTATATCCCCATTTCTTCTTTCTTCCCCCCACTAGTCACTCCTCTCTATATCCCCCTTCCCCCCCACTAGTCACTCTTATCTATATCCCCATTTCTTCTTTCACCTCCCCCACAAGTCACTCCTCTCTATATCCCCCTTTCTTCTCCCCACCCACTTAGTCACTCCTCTCTATATCCCCCCCACTAGTCACTCCTCTCTATACCCCCCCGCACTAGTCACTCCTCTCTATATCCCCCTTTCTTCTTTCCTTCCCCCCCTCTAGTCACTCCTCTCTATATCGCCCTTTCTTCTTTCTTCCCCCCCACTAGTCACTCCTCTCTATATCCCCCTTTCTTCTCCCCAACCACTTAGTCACTCCTCTCTACATCCCCCTTTCTTCTTTCTTCCCCCCACTAGTCACTCCTCTCTATATCCCCCTTTCTTCTTTCCTTCCCCCCTCTAGTCACTCCTCTCTATATCCCCCTTCCTTCTTCTTTCCTTCCCCCCTCTAGTCACTCCTCTCTATATCCCCCTTTCTTCCCCCCACTAGTCACTCCTCTCTATATCCCCCTTTCTTCTCCCCCCACTAGTCACTCCTCTCTATATCCCCCTTCTTTCTTCCCTCCACTAGTCACTCCTCTCTATATCCCCATTTCTTCTTTCTTCCCCCCCCACTAGTCACTCCTCTCTATATCCCCCTTTCTTCTTTCTTCCCCCACTAGTCACTCCTCGCTATATCCCCCTTTCTCTCCCCCCCACTAGTCACTCCTCTCTATATCCCCCTTCTTTCTTCCCCCCACTAGTCACTCCTCTCTATATCCCCATTTCTTCTTTCTTCCCCCCCCACTAGTCACACCTCTCTATATCCCCCTTTCTTCTTTCTCCCCCCCACTAGTCACTCCTCTCTATATCCCCCTTCTTTCTTCCCCCCACTAGTCACTCCTCTCTATATCCCAATTTCTTCTTTCTTCCCCCCACTAGTCACTCCTCTCTATATCCCCCTTCCCCCCCACTAGTCACTCCTCTCTATATCCCCCCCACTAGTCACTCCTCTCTATACCCCCCCCCACTAGTCACTCCTCTATATCCCCCCCACTAGTCACTCCTCTCTATATCCCCCTTTCTTCTATCTTCCCCCCCACTAGTCACTCCTCTCTATATCCCCTTTCTTCTTTCTTCCCCACACTAGTCACTCCTCTCTATATCCCCCTTCCTCCCCCACTAGTCACTCCTCTCTATATCCCCTAGTCACTCCTCTCTATATCCCCATTTCTTCTTTCCCCCCCCCCACTAGTCACTCCTTTCTATACCCCCCCCCACTAGTCACTCCTCTCTATATCCCCATTTCTTCTTTCTTCCCCCCCACTAGTCACTCCTCTCTATATCCCCCTTTCTTCTTTCTTCCCCCCCACTAGTCACTCCTCTCTATATCCCCCTTTCTTCTCCCCCCACTAGTCACTCCTCTCTATATCCCCCTTCTTTCTTCCCCCCACTAGTCACTCCTCTCTATATCCCCATTTCTTCTTTCTTCCCCCCAACTAGTCACTCCTCTCTATATCCCCCTTTCTTCTTTCTTCCCCCCACTAGTCACCCCTCTCTATATCCCCCTTTCTTCTTCCCCCCCCCACTAGTCACTCCTCTCTATATCCCCATTTCTTCTTTCTTCCCCCCACTAGTCACTCCTCTCTATATCCCCCTTTCCCCCCACTAGTCACTCTTATCTATATCCCCATTTCTTCTTTCACCCCCCCCCCCACAAGTCACTCCTCTCTATATCCCCCTTTCTTCTCCCCACCCACTTAGTCACTCCTCTCTATATCCCCCCCACTAGTCACTCCTCTCTATACCCCCCCGCACTAGTCACTCCTCTCTATATCCCCCTTTCTTCTTTCCTTCCCCCCCTCTAGTCACTCCTCTCTATATCGCCCTTTCTTCTTTCTTCCCCCCCACTAGTCACTCCTCTCTATATCCCCCTTTCTTCTATCTTCCCCCCCACTAGTCACTCCTCTCTATATCCCCTTTCTTCTTTCTTCCCCACACTAGTCACTCCTCTCTATATCCCCCTTCCTCCCCCACTAGTCACTCCTCTCTATATCCCCTAGTCACTCCTCTCTATATCCCCATTTCTTCTTTCCCCCCCCCCACTAGTCACTCCTTTCTATACCCCCCCCCCACTAGTCACTCCTCTCTATATCCCCATTTCTTCTTTCTTCCCCCCCACTAGTCACTCCTCTCTATATCCCCCTTTCTTCTTTCTTCCCCCCCACTAGTCACTCCTCTCTATATCCCCATTTCTTCTTTCTTCCCCCCAACTAGTCACTCCTCTCTATATCCCCCTTTCTTCTTTCTTCCCCCCACTAGTCACCCCTCTCTATATCCCCCTTTCTTCTTCCCCCCCCCACTAGTCACTCCTCTCTATATCCCCCTTTCTTCTTTCTTCCCCCCACTAGTCACTCCTCTCTATATCCCCCTTCCCCCCCACTAGTCACTCTTATCTATATCCCCATTTCTTCTTTCTTCCCCCCCACTAGTCACTCCTCTCTATATCCCCCTTTCTTCTTTCTTCCCCCCCACTAGTCACTCCTCTCTATATCCCCCTTTCTTCTTTCCTTCCCCCCCTCTAGTCACTCCTCTCTATATCGCCCTTTCTTCTTTCTTCCCCCCCACTAGTCACTCCTCTCTATATCCCCCTTTCTTCTCCCCAACCACTTAGTCACTCCTCTCTACATCCCCCTTTCTTCTTTCTTCCCCCCACTAGTCACTCCTCTCTATATCCCCCTTTCTTCTTTCCTTCCCCCCTCTAGTCACTCCTCTCTATATCCCCCTTCCTTCTTCTTTCCTTCCCCCCTCTAGTCACTCCTCTCTATATCCCCCTTTCTTCCCCCCACTAGTCACTCCTCTCTATATCCCCCTTTCTTCTCCCCCCACTAGTCACTCCTCTCTATATCCCCCTTCTTTCTTCCCTCCACTAGTCACTCCTCTCTATATCCCCATTTCTTCTTTCTTCCCCCCCCACTAGTCACTCCTCTCTATATCCCCCTTTCTTCTTTCTTCCCCCACTAGTCACTCCTCTTTATATCCCCCTTTCTCTCCCCCCCACTAGTCACTCCTCTCTATATCCCCCTTCTTTCTTCCCCCCACTAGTCACTCCTCTCTATATCCCCATTTCTTCTTTCTCCCCCCCCCCACTAGTCACTCCTCTCTATATCCCCCTTTCTTCTTTCTCCCCCCCACTAGTCACTCCTCTCTATATCCCAATTTCTTCTTTCTTCCCCCCCACTAGTCACTCCTCTCTATATCCCCCTTTTTTTTTTCTTCCCCCCACTAGTCACTCCTCTCTATATCCCCCTTCCCCCCCACTAGTCACTCCTCTCTATATTCCCCCCACTAGTCACTCCTCTCTATACCCCCCCCACTAGTCACTCCTCTATATCCCCCCCACTAGTCACTCCTCTCTATATCCCCCTTTCTTCTATCTTCCCCCCCACTAGTCACTCCTCTCTATATCCCCTTTCGTCTTTCTTCCCCACACTAGTCACTCCTCTCTATATCCCCCTTCCTCCCCCACTAGTCACTCCTCTCTATATCCCCCCCACTAGTCACTCCTCTCTATATCCCCTAGTCACTCCTCTCTATATCCCCATTTCTTCTTTCCCCCCCCCACTAGTCACTCCTTTCTATACCCCCCCCACTAGTCACTCCTCTCTATATCCCCATTTCTTCTTTCTTCCCCCCCACTAGTCACTCCTCTCTATATCCCCCTTTCTTCTTTCTTCCCCCCCACTAGTCACTCCTCTCTATATCCCCCTTTCTTCTCCCCCCACTAGTCACTCCTCTCTATATCCCCCTTCTTTCTTCCCCCCACTAGTCACTCCTCTCTATATCCCCATTTCTTCTTTCTTCCCCCCAACTAGTCACTCCTCTCTATATCCCCCTTTCTTCTTTCTTCCCCCCACTAGTCACCCCTCTCTATATCCCCCTTTCTTCTTCCCCCCCCCACTAGTCACTCCTCTCTATATCCCCATTTCTTCTTTCTTCCCCCCACTAGTCACTCCTCTCTATATCCCCCTTCCCCCCCACTAGTCACTCTTATCTATATCCCCATTTCTTCTTTCACCCCCCCCCCCACAAGTCACTCCTCTCTATATCCCCCTTTCTTCTCCCCACCCACTTAGTCACTCCTCTCTATATCCCCCCCACTAGTCACTCCTCTCTATATCCCCCCCCACTAGTCACTCCTCTCTATATCCCCATTTCTTCTTTCTTCCCCCCCACTAGTCACTCCACTCTATATCCCCCTTTCTTCTTTCTCCCCCCACTAGTCACTCCTCTCTATATCCCCATTTCTTATTTCTTCCCCCCCACTAGTCACTCCACTCTATATCCCCCTTTGTTCTTTCTTCCCCCCCCCCACTAGTCAGTCCTCTCTATATCCCCCTTTCTTCTCCCCCCCACTAGTCACTCCTCTCTATATCCCCCTTCTTTCTTCCCCCCACTAGTCACTCCTCTCTATATCCCCATTTCTTCTTTCTTCCCCCCCACTAGTCACTCCTCTCTATATCCCCCTTTCTTCTTTCTTCCCCCCACTAGTCACCCCTCTCTATATCCCCCTTTCTTCTTTCCCCCCCCACTAGTCACTCCTCTCTATATCCCCATTTCTTCTTTCTTCGCCCCACTAGTCACTCCTCTCTATATCCCCCTTCCCCCCCACTAGTCACCCCTCTCTATATCCCCCCCACTAGTCACTCTTCTCTATATCCCCATTTCTTCTTTCACCCCCCCCCCACAAGTCACTCCTCTCTATATCCCCCTTTCTTCTCCCCACCCACTTAGTCACTCCTCTCTATATCCCCATCACTAGTCACTCCTCTCGATATCCCCCCCACTAGTCACTCCTCTCTATATCCCCCCCCACTAGTCACTCCACTCTATATCCCCCTTTGTTCTTTCTCCCCCCCCCCCACTAGTCACTCCTCTCTATATCCCCCTTTCTTCTTTCTTCCCTCCCACTAGTCACTCCTCTCTATACCCCCCCACCAGTCACTCCTCTCTATATCCCCCTTTCTTCTTTCCCCCCCCCACTAGTCACTCCTCTCTATATCCCCCTTTCTTCTCCCCCCCACTAGTCACTCCTCTCTATATCCCCACTTCTTCTTTCCCCCCCACTAGTCACTCCTCTCTATATCCCCCTTTCTTCTTCCCCCCCCCCACTAGTCACTCCTCTCTATATCCCCCTTTCTTCTTTCTCCCCCCCAGTAGTCACTCCTCTCTATATCCCCCTTTCTTCTTTCTTCCCCCCACTAGTCACTCCTCTCTATATCCCCCTTTTTTCTTTCTTCCTCCCCCCACTAGTCACTCCTCTCTATACCCCCCACTAGTCACTCCTCTCTATAACCCCCCTTTCTTCTTTCTTCCTCCCCCCACTAGTCACTCCTCTCTATACCCCCCCCCCCACGAGTCACTCCTCTCTATATCCCCCTTTCCCCCCCCCTCACTAGTCACTCCTCTCCATATCCCCCTTTCTTTTCTTCCACTCAGTCACTCCACAAGAAGTCTATATCTGGAGGCCCAGCCAAAGGTACAAATATAGGAACTATGAATCACATAGGCATTGTTCAAGATGTATTGGCAATGGTCTGTCTTCACTGTGTTGGCATTGGTCAGTACACAAAAAAACGTGCTATCTAGAACCTAAAAGGGTTCTTCGCCTGTCCCCATTGGAGAACCCTTTGAAGAACCCTTTTTGGTTCCAGGTAGAACCCTTTTGGGTTGCATGTAGAACCTTTTCCACAGAGGGTTCTACATGGAACCCCAAAGAGTTCTACCTGAAAGCAACAAGGGTTCTACCTGGAACCTTAAAAAGTTATCCTATGTGGACAGCCGAAGAACCCTTATGTAATACTTTTTTCTGTACTGTCTGTCTTCACTGTATTGGCATTGGTCTGTCTTCACTGTATTGGCATTGGTCTGTCTTCACTGTATTGGCATTGGTCTGTCTTCACTGTATTGGCATTGGCCTGTCTTCACTGTATTGGCATTGGCCTGTCTTCACTGTATTGGCATCGGCCTGTCTTCACTGTATTGGCATTGGTCTGTCTTCACTGTATTGGCATTGGTCTGTCTTCACTGTATTGGCATTGGCCTGTCTTCACTGTATTGGCATTGGCCTGTCTTCACTGTATTGGCATTGGCCTGTCTTCACTGTATTGGCATTGGCATGTCTTCACTGTATTGGCATTGGTCTGTCTTCACTGTACTGAGGATGGTGACGCATTACAAGTAACATCAGATGTATTTAAAAGCACTTGAGACTAGTGCTTATTCCACACCATCTATTGTCTAGATCAAGCTCCATGCCTCAATTGCAAATGAATTAGAAATGCGGACACCATCTTTTGCTAGAGCTGCAGTAAGAAAACTCTGGGCAGTGCATACCTCTTTGAGTCTCTTTGTGATTTGGCTTTGTATGTCAAGGCCAGTGATTGTCATTCTGGGATGTGGACACTGCCAGTCTCTATACTATGAGCCTTATGGAAAGCCCTACTGGCTGTTTTTGGTAACGTTCCATCCTGAACTAAACAGACCCCAGCCCAGGTCACTTTTCCAACAGATGCTGCACTAACCCTCACCCTACTTACACTGTCACCATGACGACGTTAACAACAGTATAACTGCTCATCAGCCACTCACAGCCAATCACCCTCAAAGCCTTGGCAACGACTCTAGCAATCTTCTTTTGACTGAAAATCTGTTTTTAATTTTTTCTGTCTTGCTGGTGGTGTCGCAGGCTGTTTAGCTCCGGTGCTCACTGATGTCTGGTAATTCTACATGACATGCCATTAGCTCAGCTAGCAGCTAGCCCTGCTGCCACCTCTCATATGGCTGTGAGCTGGGGAGTGGTGTGTGTGTGTGTGTGTGTGTGTGTGTGTGTGTGTGTGTGTGTGTGTGTGTGTGTGTGTGTGTGTGTGTGTGTGTGTGTGTGTGTGTGTGTGTGTGTGTGTGTGTGTGTGTGTGTGTGTGTGTGTGTGTGTGGGACTCAGGCTGTCAAGGTACTCTGCTGAAGTATGACTAATAAAGGCTTCGCCAGCCACCACTTGCATTTATTGACTGGGGATTTTCCATTGTATGCACATTTCCCCATTATAGCAAAACTGCAGTATTGAGTCCATTCATATGATTGTACTATAGGATTGGGGGATGTCAACCTTTGTCCTATCGTAGTTATGAACTCAGAAAACATTGTGATATACGATGATGTCGCCCCCTATTTGCCTCATCCTCTTCTCTCAATATTGTTTGTTCAATCTCTCAATCTGTCATGAAGCTGTGATTGAGAATATCAAATCAAATCAAATGTATTTATATAGCCCTTCTTACATCAGCTGATATATCAAAGTGCTGTACAGAAACCTAGCCTAAAACCCCAAACAGCAAGGTGTAGAAGCACGGTGGCTAGGAAAAACTCCCTAGAAAGGCCAAAACCTAGGAAGAAACCTAGAGAGGAACCAGGCTATGAGGGGTGGCCAGTCCTCTTCTGGCTGTGCCGGGTGGAGATTATAACAAAACATGGTCAAGATGTTCAAATGTTCATAAATGACCAGCATGGTCGAATAATAATAATCACAGTAGTTGTCGAGGGTGCAGCAAGTCAGCTTTTCATAGCCGATCATTAAGAGTATCTCTACCGCTCTTGCTGTCTCTAGAGAGTTGAAAACAGCAGGTCTGGGACAGGTAGGTTCCATAGCCGCAGGCAGAACAGTTGAAACTGGAGCAGCAGCACGGCCAGGTGGACTGGGGACAGCAAGGAGTCATCATGCCAGATAGTCCTGAGGCATGGTCCTAGGGCTCAGGTCCTCAGAGAGAGAGAAAGAAAGAGAGAAAGAAAGAGAGAAAGAGAGAAACAGAGAAAGTGAGAAAGAGAGGGAGAGAGAGAAAGAGAGAAAGAGAGAAAGAGAAAGAGAGAGAAAGAGAGGGAGGGAGAGAGTGAAAGAGAAAGAGAGAGGGAGGGAGAGAAAGAGAGAGAAAGAGAAAGAGAGAAAGAGAAAGAGAAAGAAAGAGAAAGAGAAAGAGAGAGAGAGAAAGAGAGGGAGGGAGAGAGAGGAAGAGAGAGAGAAAGAGAGAGAGAAACAGAGAAAGAGAGGGTGGGAGAGAAAGAAAGAAAGAGAGGGAGAGAGAGAAAGAGAGGGAGGGAGAGAAAGAGAAAGAGAGAAAGAGAGTAGCCTGTGTCTAGTCCTATAGAGTCGCACTTTCTTTCTTGTTCTTTTTGAAAGCAGCAACTTTGGGACACCTTAGGCTTTTAGAATATCTGGGAAATAAAGCTACTGTTCATAACTTTAACTTATATTAAATATTTTATGGTAGGCCAAGATTGAGCATTTGGTTTTCAACCTCACATGGAGGGATTTTCAGGCCCTCAGGTAATATTTCTTTCTTAATAATCTTCAATTGATTCAACTTGTCATTAGAATTTTCTATATGTTATTGATATTGTTTGCTCTCGCATTATTAGTCCTCTGGCTACCTTACGGTTTTAGGCTTTTTTTAGATGGAATTCCATTAGACGTAGCCGAAATCATGTTCATAGTCTATCAAATGGAGAGAGAAGGAAATGTAGCCTATGTTTTTTAAACAGCTAGATGCAAGATAGTTAAGGATTATATATCTTTGAAAAAGGAGTACATTTACAGTTTAGGCTTTTAGGCCCATGCATCCAACAGAGAGAAAGTGAGACTGGACATGTTGCACTGCTTTGGTTGAATTCTCCACTCTGTCTAGCGTACTTTCCTCTCTTGCGTTCTATATATGACATATTTATTGAAATAGGCTATAGCAAATAGGAAAAGTCAAATTACTCGGGAATGTCACTCGTGTGCTCTTTAATGCGCGGCGCCAGTTGTCTGTCACATCACGATGTCGTCACCGATGGCTGTCAATCATCGCCGATAGACGGTTCTATCGTAATATCGCCCAACCCTATTGTACTCTGACCACCTAGCAAACAAGGCTTTGTTTTGTATTACATATTTTAGACAGTGGTTGTGGTTTATGTTGAGTTTTGAGTCTGTTAGCTGAAGCTCCATGCCGACCACATACTTCAGCCTGGAGACTCTGCCAGGTAACCGACTGTGTCTCACGGAAACTGGGACACGGCCAAGCACTGGAGGTCAGGGCCTCACATACTGAGACGTACACACACATGTACACACAGTCTTGCACAGCTAACCTTGTGGGGAAATACAATTCAGTCCCATTCAAAATCCTATTTTCCTTAACCCCTAACCCTAATCCTAACCCGTACTAACACGTACCCTAACCTTAAGCCTAACCCTAACCTTAACTCAACAATCTAACCTTAAACCTAACCCTAGCTCCTAACCCTAATCCTAAAACTAACCCTAGCTCCTAACCCTAACCCTAAAACTAACCCTAGCTCCTAGCTCCTAACCCTAAACCTAATTCTAATTCTAACCCTAACACTAACCCCCTTAGAAATAACATTTGCCCTTGTGGGGATCGACAAAATGTCCCCAGCTGGTCACAATTTTGTTTGTTTACTATTCTCGTGGGGACTTCTGGTCTCCACAAGTATAGTTAAAAACACACACACACACACACACACACACACACACACACACACACACACACACACACACACACACACACACACACACACACACACACACACACACACACACAGACACACACAAACACACACACACAAACACACACACACACACACACACACTTCCCTGTTAAAGCTTGCTCAGGATGAACAACATTGTGTTCAAGTAGTGATCTGTCTGTCTAGCAGGCTGGCTGGCTGACTCTGCCTTTCTGTGTCTCTGTCTACCTGTCTATCTGTCTTCCTGGATAGATATTTGTCTACCTAGAACAGAGTGACGCTGATGCTAGCGGGAAGCTAGCACCTGGGGCTCCCAGAGCAGAGGAAACCTCACGAGGCAGGGCCTGAGGGGGCCACGGAGGTTTAGACCAGGGCCCCCCTTGCTCGTCACGTGTGGTGTGGCTGGACTGGGAGTGATAAGGATGATGCACCCAGGCCCAGAACAAGGTCCTGGTATGGAGATTTCATCAGAGTAGATACTCCGTACAGGGAGGACTAGACAACCATCCTCTCCTGAGGGAGACATTATTAGATTTGTTCCTAAAACTCAGTTAGCCTTTCAGCTGAGGAGGACTGGTCAGCTGCATAGAGAACATATATCTGTGCCACAGTAGTCCTATGGGAACTCTGGCAGTGTGTTCTGTGTATCAGTCTGGTGTGTACTGTGTGTACTGCCTCCAATAATGGTTAGGCTGTCAATAGTAACATTGCTCAATCTCCAATGTTTCAGCTTTGGGATTCAGGTGCTTTGGCATTGTTGTTGTTGATTTTGAAGCCTATAAATAAGGCATGGTTTTCTAATACCTTGTAAAAGCATTACCCTTAAACTATACTCCAATCAAGCTAATGGTCTGTTCTAATAGCTGTTGTGGCTTATACAGTAGTGGAGTTATGTGAACTTTCCCTTTTGTTTACACAGTGTAGAAATCCAAAGTCACAGAGTCCTTGGAAATACATTTTTGTATCCAGTGTCCACACTTTTTCCTTAAATGATACAGTTCAGAGTTCAAAGTCCTGTCCTCCTCTATTTCTTCAATTTGTCTTGGTTCATGGAGTCAAAAGCCTGGGTGAATCAGGTGAACCAGCTTTATTTAAACAGGAAAGTCACATCGCTTTTCCAAGTGAGCCTCATCCAATAAAAGCAGAATAAATTTACAAATAACAGAACACAGCTCTGTATTGTCCTAATGATCAGGGTTGGGGAGTAACTGATTACATATGTAAGTTACCAGCAAAAATATTGTAATCAGATTACAGATACTTTTGAAAAAACTAGATGATTACTTCTTGGATTACTTTTAAGAAAGGATGTTTAAGGAAAAAAATGATACATTATGACACAATTCAGCATTGAAAAAAGGCGCTAGTTTAAGTTTGTTTCACCTGAGCGGTTCTCACCACAAGTCAGAGACCACTATTATGACACACCAAATGTGTTTGATGAATTATTTTTGTCTTCTTCTAATGCCTCTTAATGGGAAAGTAATCCAAAAGTACGTGAAAGTAATCAGATTACGTTGCTGAGTTTGGGTAATCCAAAAGTTATGTTACTGATTACAATTTTAGACAGGTAAGTAGTTACTGTAACAGATTACATTTAGAAAGTAACCTACACAACCCTACTAATGATGACACAAATGATTGCACAGAACTCCATCAGAGATACGCATCATGATCTGCATTCCTTTGATTTATAAATTGTATTATTCAATTTAGCAGGATTACACTTTGAACAGCAGTATAATCAGATTAGTTGATTAGATGCGGGTCAGGATGAAAATAGCTTTTTCTCCCAGTACTGAATGATCATATTTTTGTTCATAAGGTTAATAGGACACTGATATTATTATTTAATTATTGGATCTTACAGTTATTGTCCCCCGCAGTGAAATCGGGGATCGGACTGTGGATCTGTCTCTGTCTGTTCATACGTTCGTCACATGCGATATCTCAGAACGCACAGGCCCGATTTGGACAAAACTTGGGTGAATGATGTATCTTGCCATAGAGAGCTGCCATTTACAAAAGTACACTGATTGGCCCGAGGTGGGAGCTTCAGTAATTAACTGAAATGTGTTAGTCACACGCGATACCTCAATTGTCCCAAGGGGAGGCGCTGCGTCAATCGTGGGGGATGACATGTTTACTGTTGCCTTGTTTAATTATTGAGTCTTACAACCCATGCTTCGTCAGGGTTGTGTGTGTGGGTTGACGTTTGACATGAGTGCATGGCAACAGGGTACAGACACATTAAATACAAAGCACATCAAAGGTTCATGTGGGTTTAAAGTTAAAGGTACAATCTGCAATAGTTATAGCTGTTCAGTTATCATTTCCAATAAAGATGTATGCAATAGAAAATAAGGCTGCCGTTTGGTTGAAAAATGAATGACAGATTGTGCCCTTTATTAAAAGGCTTCATTCATTGTTTTCCTCTAATTATGTCTCATCTCATCGGCTGGTGCTCTACAATGACTTGTTGGAGCTGATTTCTGCTCCACCCGCTGCTGCCTCGCCTTTTGGAATGATTTTAATAATTGAACTCTACTGTGAAGCCTCTGTGTGTGTGTGTGTGTGTGTGTGTGTGTGTGTGTGTGTGTTCATGTGTGTGTGTGTGTGTGTGTGTGCGCGTGTGTGTTGAAAATAAGCTCTATTCAGTTTGAGCATTGCAGTCATTTCCATTTCATATCCGTTACTGCCCCACTTTCAATCTTAAATCATGTATGGAATCTGTGTGTGTGTGTGTGTGTGTGTGTGTGTGTGTGTGTGTGTGTGTGTGTGTGTGTGTGTGTGTGTGTGTGTGTGTGTGTGTGTGTGTACACATTTTACTATACTTTTGAGTACCAGAAGTCATCAATAGAATAGTAAACCAATTAAAATTCTGAGAAGTGAGGACATTTTGCTGGTCCTCACTTGTAAAAAGGCTATTTTAGGCTTAGGGGTTAAGGTTGGGGTTAGGTTTAGGGTTAGGGGTTAGAGGTTTAGGGTTAGGGGTTAAGGTTGGGGTTAGGTTTAGGGTTAGGGCTTAGGGAAAATAGGATTTTGAAGGAAAATCAATTGTTGGTCCCCAAAAAGTCCTCACAAGTGTAGTAAGACATACAGTACCAGTCAAAGTTTGGACACACCTACTAATTTAAGTTATTTTTCTACATTGTAGAATAATAGCGAAGACATCAACACTATGAAATAACACATACAGAATAATTTAGTAAACAAAAAAGTGTTAAACAAATTTAAAGTAGCCACCCTTTGCCTTGATGACTGGTTTGCACACTCTTGGAATTCTCTCAACTAGCCTCACCTGTAATGCTTTTCCAACAGTCTTGAAGGAGTTCCCACATATGCTGGGCATTTGTTGCCTGCTTTTCCTTCACTCTGCAGTCAAACTCATCCCAAACCATCTCAATTTTGTTGAAGTCGGGGGATTGTGGAGGCCAGGTCATCTGATGCAGCACTCCATCAATCTCCTTCCTGATCCAATAGCCCTTACACAGCCTAGAGGTGTGTTGGGTCATTGTCCTGTTGAAAAACAAATGATAGTCCCACTAAGCGCAAACCAGATGGGAGGGAGTATCGCTGCAGAATGCTGTGGTAGCCATGCTGGTTAAGATATGCCTTGCATTCTAAATAAATCACAGACAGTGTCACCAGCAATGCACCCGTACACATCACACCTCCTCCTCCATGCTTCACGGTGGGAACCACACAAATCAAATCAAATCCAAGTTTATTTGTCACGTGCGCCGAGTACAACAGGTACAACCTTACAGTGAAATGCTTACTTACAGGCTCTAACCAATAGTACAAAAAAGGTATTAGTTGAACAATAGGTAAGTAAAGAAATAAAAACAACATTAAAAAGACAGTGAAAACAGTAGCGGGGCTATTTACAGTAGCGAGGCTACATACAGACACTAGTTAGTCAGGTTGATTGAGGTATTATGTACATGTAGATATGGTTAAAGTGACTATGCATATATCATGAACAGAGAGTAGCGTAAAGAGGAGTTGGCGGGTGGTGGTTGGCGGGACAATGCAGATAGCCCGGTTAGCCAATGTGCAGGAGCACTGGTTGGTCGGCCCAATTGAGGTAGTATGTTCATATGTACATCAATGTATAGTTAAAGTGACTGTGCATATATGATAAACAGAGAGTAGCAGCAGCATAAAAGAGGGGTTGGGGGGAGGGGGTGCACACAATGCAAATAGTAATTTGATTTCCTGTTCAGGAGTCTTATGGCTTGGGGGTAAAAACTGTTGAGAAACCTTTTTGTCCTAGACTTGGCACTCCGGTACCGCTTGCCATTCAGTAGTAGAGAGAACAGTCTATGACTGGGGTGGCTGGGGTCTTTGGCAATATTTAGGGCCTTCCTCTGACACCGCCTGGTGTAGAGGTCCTGGATGGCAGGCAGCTTAGCCCCAGTGATGTACTGGGCCGTACGCACTATCCTCTGTAGTGCCTTGCTGTCGGAGGCTGAGCAAATGCCGTACCAGGCAGTGATGCAACTGGTCAGGATGCTCTCGATATTGCAGCTGTAGAACCTTTTGAGGATCTCAGGACCCATGCCAAATCTTTTTAGTTTCCTGAGGGGGAAGTGGCTTTGTCGTGCCCTCTTCACGACTGTCTTGGTGTGTTTGGACCATTCTAGTTTGTTGTTGATGTGGACACCAAGGAATTTGAAACTCTCAACCTGCTCCACTACAGGCTCGTCGATTAGAATGGGGGCGTACTCAGTCCTCCTTTTCCTGTAGTCCACAATCATCTCCTTAGTCTTGGTTATGTTGAGGGATAGGTTGTTATTCTGGCACCATCCGGCCAGGTCTCTGACCGCCTCCCTGTAGGCTGTCTCGTCGTAGATCAGGCCTACCACTGTTGTGTCGTCTGCAAACTTAATGATGGTGTTGGAGTCGTGCCTGGCCATGCAGTCGTGGGTGAACAGGGAGTACAGGAGGGACCTGAGCTCACACCACTGGGGGTCTCCAGTGTTGATGATCAGCGTGGCAGATGTGTTTCTACCTACCCTCACCACCTGGGGGCGGCCCGTCAGGAAGTCCAGGATCCAGTTGCAGAGGGAGGTGTTTAGTCCCAGGATCCTTAGCGATGTGGTGAGCTTTGAGGGTACTATGGTGTTGAGCGCTGAGCTGTAGTCAATGAATAGCATTCTCACATAGGTGTTCCTTTTGTCCAGGTGGGAAGGGGCAGTGTGGAGTGCAATAGAGATTGCATCATCTGTGGATCTGTTTGGGCGGTATGCAAATTGGGGTGGGTGTAGGGTTTCTGGGATAATGGTGTTGATGTGAGTCATTACCAGCCTTTCAAAGCACTTCATGGCTACGGACGTGAGTGCTACGGGTCTTTGGTTATTTAGGCAGGTTGCCTTTGTGTTCTTGGGCATAGGGACTATGGTTGTCTGCTTGAAACATGTTGGTATTACAGACTCAATCAGGGAGTTGTGCTGACCAGCCAGTTGGTCAGCACATGCCCGGAGCACACGTCCTGGTAATCAGTCTGGCCCCGCAACCTTGTGTATGTTGACCTGTTTAAAGGTCTTACTCACGTCGGCTACGAAGAGCATGATCACACAGTCGTGCAGAACAGCTGATGCTCTCATGCATGCCTCAGTGTTGCTTGCCTCGAAGCGGAGATCATCCGTTCACCTGCTCTGCGTCTCACAAAGAAACAGCGGTTGGAACCAAAAATCTCAAATTTGGACCCATCAGACCAAAGGACAGATTTCCACAAGTCTAATGTCCATTGCTCGTGTTTCTCAGCCCAAGCAAGTCTCTTCTTATTATTGGGGTCCTTTAGTAGTGGTTTCTTTGCATCAATTTGACCGTGAAGACCTGATTTACGCAGTCTCCTCGGAAAAGTTGATCTTGAGACGTGTCTGTTTCACACAGTCTCCTCTGAACAGTTGATATTGAGATGTGTCTGTTACCTGAACTCAGTGAAGCATTTTTTTGGGCTGCAATTTCTGAGGCTGGTAACTCTAATGAGCTTATCCTCTGCAGCAGAGGTAACTCTGGGTCTTCCATTCCTGTGACGAACATCATGAGAGCCAGTTTCATCATAGCGCTTGATGGTTTTTGTGACTGCACTTGAAGATACTTTCAAAGTTCTTGGCTGACCTTCATGTCTTAAAGCAGGGCTGGCCTTCATGTCTTAAAGCAACCCTCTTCCTGTATATCTACTGTTCTGTAAGTTACCAGTCCAACTCTAATTTAGCGTATCTGATTCAGCTAGTTAAGGTCTTGTTGAGCAGCTAATTAGCAGAATCAGGTGTGTTAAATGAGGGTTGGACTGAAAACCCACAGGACTGTAGCTCTCCGGGAAGAGGGTTGGGCAGCCCTGTCTTAAAGTAATGATGGTCTGTCGTTTCTCTTTGCTTATTTGAGTTGTTCTTGCTATAATATGGACTTGGTCTTTAACCAAATAGGGCTATCTTCTGTATACCACCCCTACCTGATCGGCTCAAACACATTAAGAAGTAAAGAAATTCCACAAATTAACTTTTAACGATTTACACCTGTTAATTGAAATGCATTCCAGGTGACTACCTCATGAACCTGGTTGAGAGAATGCAAAGAGTGTGCAAAGCTGTCATCAAGGCAAAGGGTGGCTACTTTGAAGAATCTCAAATCTCAAAATATTTTGATTTGTTTAACCTTTCTGATCTCCCCATCCCGGATCCGGGTTCGTGAATACAGACTCAAGCTCATTACCATAACGCAACGTTAACTATTCATGAAAATCGCAAATCAAATGAAATAAATATGCTAGCTCTCAAGCTTAGCCTTTTGTTAACAACACTGTCATCTCAGATTTTCAAAATATGCTTCTCAACCATTGCAAAACAATCATTTGTGTAACAGTATTGATGGCTAACGTAGCATTTAGCATTAGCATTCAGCTGGCAACATTTACACAAAAAAACAGAAAAGCATTCAAAAAAATCATTTACCTTTGAAGAACTTCAGATGTTTTCATTGAGGAGACTCTCAGATAGCAAATGTTCAGTTTTTCCTGAAAGATTATTTGTTTAGGACAAATCGCTCCGTTTTCTGCGTCACGTTTAGCTATGAAAAAACCCCTGTATCCAGGATTGTGTAAATCTATCAGCAAGCTCATTAGCATAACACAACGTTAACTATTTATGAAAATCGCAAATGAAATGAAATAAATATGCCATCTCTCAAGCTTAGCCTTTTGTAAACAACACTGTCATCTCAGATTTTCAAAATATGCTTCTCAACCATAGGAAAACAATCATTTGTGTAAAAGTAGCTAGCTAGAGTTAGCATTTCGCGTTAGCATTTAGCGTTAGCATTAGCGTTAGCATCCAGCACGCAACATTAACAAAAACATAAAAGCCTTCAAATAAAATCATTTACCTTTGAAGAACTTCTGATGTTTTCAATGAGGATACTCTCAGTTAGATAGCAGATGCTCAGTTTTTCCAAAAAGATTCCTTGTGTATTAGAAATAGCTCCGTTTTATACATCACATTTGGCTACCAAAAAAAATCCATAAATTCAGTCCTCAAAACGCAAACTTTTTTCCAAATTAACTCCATAATATCGACTGAAAACATGGCAGACGTTGTTTAGAATCAATCCTCAAGGTGTTTTTCACATATCTCTTCATTGATACATCGTTCTTGGAAACATGGTTTCTCTCCTGAATCCCAGGAGAAAATGCCTGCACCTGAAGATTACGCACAAATTTAGACAAAGGACACCGGGCGGACCTCTGGAAAATGTAGTCTCTTATGGCCAATCTTCCAATGATATGCCTACAAATACGTCACAATGCTGCTAAGACCTTGGGCGAACGACAGAAAGTGTAGGCTCATTCGTTGCGCAATCACAGCCATATAAGGAGAGAATGGAAAACAGAGCTTCAGAAATTCTGCTAATTCCTGGGTGATGCATCATCTTGGTTTCGCCTGTAGAATGAGTTCTGGGGCACTTACAGACAAAATCTTTGCAGATTCTGAAACTTCAGAGTGTTTTCTTTCCAAAACTGTCAAGAATATGCATAGTCGAGCATCTTTTCGTGACAAAATATCGCGCTTAAAACGGGAACGTTTTTTATCCAAAAATGAAATAGCGCCCCTAGAGCTCTAAGAGGTTAAACCTTTTATGGTTACTACATGATTCCATATGTGTTATTTCATAGTTTTGATGTCTTCACTATTATTCTACAATGTAGAGAATAGTAAAAAATAAAGAAAAACCCTTGAATGAGTAGGTGTGTCCAAACTTTTGACTGGTACTGTAGCTGTGTGTTTATGCGTGCATGAGTATGTATTTGTGCCTGGAAGTATGTTTTCATTGGAGGGTGTCCTGGACTTTTGTTTGTGTGTATGACCATGGTGAGAGAGCAAGTTTGCGTGTAGAACTCTCCAACATACTCATACTCATACTCGAGTGATCGGCGATGATGTGTGTGTTACATGTATGTATGTGGAAAAGGCAAGGGTCATGTCGAGACTGACCGGGCTAGTGGGGCCTCTCGTGTGGGGCTAACAGCCCTGATCCTATGTCGACATGTGTGTGTGACACCTGTGACACAGGCTTATCTAAAGGCTGCGTCTTTGGAGAGATGTTAGAGGGAGAGTCAACAGTAGAGGGTCCACATTTGTCCTCATCAGCACGTCAACACACACACACACACACACACACACACACACACACACACACACACACACACACACACACACACACACACACACACACACACACACACTCCCGAGGTAAAGCCAGCGACTCTACAAAGACTTTCCAGAGAACTATCCTCTCCCCCGGGTGACATGGTGGGGGTGTAACAGACACTCAGACAGGCATTAGTTTGGACAGAGTCCCACGGTAACCTCATGTTTCAGCAGATATCATTAGACCTGTCAGACATATAGTACCAGTCAAAAGTTTGGACACACCTACCTAAGACCTTGGTCTTCATGGACGAATTGCTGCAAAGAAACCTAAACTAAAGGACGCCAATAAGAAGATTAGACTTGCTTGGGCCAAGAAACACGAGCAATGGACATTAGATTGGTGGAAATCTGTCCTTTGGTCTGATGAGTCCAAATTTGAGATTTTTTGGTTCCAACCTCTGTGTCTTTGTGAGACGCAGAGGAGGTGAACGGATGATCTCCGCATGCATGGTTCCCACAGTGAAGCATTGAGTAGGAGGTTTGATGGTGTGGAGGTGCTTTGCTGGTGACACTGTTGGTGATTTATTTAGAATTCAAGGCACACAAACCCAGCATGGCTACCACAGCATTCTGCAGCGATACCTGCAGCCAGCAGGTGCTCAGCATATGTGGGAACTCCTTAAAGACTGTTGGAAAAGCATCCCAGGTGAAGCTGGTTGAGACAATGCCAAGAGTGTGCAATGCTGTCATCAAGGCAAATGGTGGCTACTTTGAAGAATCTCAAATATAAAATATATTTAAATATGTTAAAAACTTTTTTGGTTACTACATGATTCCATATGTGTTATTTCATAGTTTTGATGTCTTCACTATTATTCGACAATGCAGAAAATAGTAAAAATAAAGAAAAACCTTGACTGAGTAGGTGTGTCCAAACTTTTGACTGGTACTGTAAGTACTGACAGTGTAGAAGCAGCCTGGAATCCAAACAACATAGTACGGTCTGTGCATACCATGTGTGGGTGTGTACGGTGTTTGTACGGTGTGGGTGTGTATGGTGTGTGTGGGTGTGTACATACCATGTGTGGGTGTGTACGGTGTTTGTACGGTGTGGGTGTGTACGGTGTGTATGGTGTGTGTGGGTGTGTACATACCATGTGTGTGTGGCGTGTTCGACCTCCATTACATAACTATGGTCACAAGTCTGCCAAGGCCCTCTAGGATTCACAGGGAAAAAACGTGGGCACAACTAGTGAATGGTTCCATACAAAGAGCAAACCTTGGTCTCCCACTGTTTTTTCTTAGGAAAGAAGAGGTGTGTTTGTCACTCATTAGAGTGCATGGAATAATTTTCTAAACGAATGCACAAACTGACCAGCAAAGAGTGAATCTGTGTTCATGCTTTGGTTCATAGAACGTTGATCACAAGGGGGTTGAGCAGTGGTGTAAAGTACTTAAGTAGAAATACTTTACAGTACTACTTCAGTCGGTTTTGGGAGACAGGAAAATGTTCCAATTCACACACTTCCGGTATGAGGAGAACATCCCTGGTCATCCCTACTGCCTCTTATCTGGCAGACTTGCTAAACACATATGCTTAGTTTGTACGTGATGTCTGAGTGTTGGAATGTGCCCCTGACTATCTGTAAAAAAAAAAAGCAAGAAAATCTGCTTTGCTTAATATAAGGAATCTGAAATGATTTATACTTTTACTTTTGACACGTAAGTCTATTTTAGAAATTACATTTACTTTTGATACTTAAGTATATTTAAAACCAAATACTTTTAGATTTTTACTCAAGTAGTATTTTAATTTTACTTGAGTCATTTTCTATGAAGGTATCTTTACTTTTACTCAAGTATGACAGTTGGGGACATTTTCCACCACTGATGATGAGCACAGAAACCACAAGGTGTGTGTCATATGATGGTTGTGAAAATGAATGAGTCATTTGGTTTCACCTAGAAACAAAAGAATGTCACAGAAAGATGGTGGGGCTTCAGTTGTATTTAGACAGCATTTATTGTCAGGGAGCCGAAAAAGATGAGATACAAAGCTTGCAATCGCACACGCACACCCACACACACACTCCCCCCACACCCCGTCACACACAGTGCCAGTTGCCTCTCTGACAGCGTTGCCATCTGTTAGGTCTTGTTCTTATTCCTTCCAGTCCCTATCTGTCTGTCCTCAGTCTGGGGCTTCAGACCTTGCTGGAGGTTCCCAAGGGGTGGATAGGGAAAGGAGGGACGGATGGAGGTTAGAGGGGCGGGTGGAGGTTGAATTAAATCAGACACATTTTAGAGACACTTTTTTGTGATACCTTGCTTTTATAACTCGTAATAGAGAGAGATGGGGAGAAGAGAGAGTCGGAAGAAGAGAGAGAGAAAGAGAGAGCGAGAAAGACAGAGAGAGAGTCTGAGACAGAGGAGAGGAGAGGAGGGAAAGAGAGAGACAGACAAAGAAAGAGGGATAGAAAGACATGGACAGAGGAAGGAGAAGTGGTGAGGGTAGACGATGCCCTGAACGTTTCTTAGACAAGCACATTTTTGTCCTTAATACCTTGCAGAAGAGCCTTAATCCAGGCATTATACTTGATGTCAGTCAGTTACACTGTTAGATTAATAGAACAGGAACAGATTTGCAGTTTTACCGGAGTAGCTCAATCCTCTGCAGCCGTCTGTGAGACGCCAGGACTGTAGTGCAGATAAAGCTGACATACACACACGCACACACACACACACAAATGAATGTGTGCACATGCACAAATACACACACACACACACACACACACACACACACACACACACACACACACACACACACACACACAAACACACAAATGTGCACTCGCACAAACTCACACACAAACACAGCCGCTTTCGCCCCTTCCCTAACCCTAGTGTTTCTGCTCCTCTCAAAGGAGATCAAAGCTGAGCTCTCCTCATCTCCTCTTTTTCTTCTTCTTCCTCTCCCTCTCTTCTTGGCCTCCTTCTCCACTCCTCTAACCAGGCCTGACTCAGGAATGCTGGGTAATTCCCTTAGGGGATGCTTGGCATGCTGATGTGCGGAGTTAGTGCACTCCGTCTCCCCGTGTTAAGACACCCGTGTGTGCTCCTCCAGATCACACGTCACTCTAATGCGCACACACACACACACACACACACACACACACACACACACACACACACACACACACACACACATACACACACACACACACACACCTCTTAAGAGCGCCTTTTTGTGAATCCTTTCCTTGAAAAAACACACTTTACTTTGCTGTACTGTACTATACTCCTATCTCTCTATCTCTCTCTCTCTTTCTCTCTTTCTCTCTCCCTCACATGTTAGTAGGTCACATGTTTCACGCACACTGAGCTTGGGAGGGATCCAGATTTTCATACCTTCATACCGTCCTTGTACCATCCCGGGATATATGGTATTACCTGCATTGAACACAAGGGGCTTCTATTTTCAAGCTCAAAAGACCCCACTGAGCCTCTGTAACCCGAAGGTTAGCAATGCTAACAAGTACATGTAAAATCCCGTAGCGGATGCTAGCTAAATGCTAACGACTGCATGCAAACAGTTTATACGGTCTCTGACATAAAGTATTTGCAGGACAAACATCCCAGCTCATAAAAATATGCAAGTAACTCAAAAATGCTACTCACAGTTTTCTGCACGCACAAAACAGACGGCAAGGACCTTGATCAAGGACAGGAATTCTCTGCTGTTACCGAGAGAAGCTTGATTTTGCAAGAAGCTAAACACTTAGCTAACTAGCTCCTAAGTTAGCCAACCAAATGCACAACTGCAGAGTATTTACCACATTTTACACAGTTAATTGAATAGTTCTAAGATATTTAGCTGACAAATCTTTAGTTTGCGAATTCCATACAAGTTTTACTGGATCACCTGGTGCGTGCTACACAGTGAAAGTGACTCACTAGTTTCTGGTCATTGTGCGCTTGTAAACAAACAACATGTGACTGGCTCAGCTGTTTTAAAAAACTACTGGTAAGCTTCATAATGATAAATAATGTAACAGGTAGGGTAGGGCAAAGTCATGATTATGTATCATAAAACCATATGATATACGATGGTATCGCACCCTATTGGCCCCCTAACCTAAATATTATTCTTTCAAAAATGGTAAATAAAATGACAGTTGGAATATAGCGCAAAATGGAATGCTAAAACTGGACGAATCATGACGAAATATAATGTTTTTGAAACCCTGGACAGAGGCTAAGTGCAGGGAAATGTTTTCTAATATTCCTTTGTGGTGGAGGAGCATCAGCATGGAACAGGTTTGTGTGTGTGTGTGTGTGTGTGTGTGTGTGTGTGTGTGTGTGTGTGTGTGTGTGTGTGTGTGTGTGTGTGTGAGTGTGTGGGAGGGTGTGTCTGCATCTGCGTTGTGCACACATGGAGCAGTAACAGTCAGATGAGAAATGGCATCACTCCCTGTATAGGCCTAGTGCACCAGGTTGGTTATACATCATGGGCTGGATGGAATCAGACTGTCTTAAGAACTGGATAATAATATTATATTTTATCTCTCATAAAGCTGTGATTGAGAATAGCCTAATATTCTATTTTATCTCTCATAAAGCTGTGATTGAGAATAGCCTATGCCGAGGGATTTTCAGGCCTGCATGGATAATTTCTTTCTTAGTAAGCTTAAATTTGATTAAACTTATTAGAGTTTTCTATAGGTTGAATGAATAGGTTTAGGCTGTAGCCTAGGCCCATGCATCCGACAGACAGACAGAGAGAGAGAGAGAGAGAGAGAGGGGTGGAGAGAGGAGGGGGAGAAAGAGAGAGGACCAAAACAAAGGCAAGGTCTTCTGATGCTTTGTTGATTTAAAAAAAACCTTTCGACTCGATTTGGCATGAGGGTCTGCTTTACAAACTGATGGAATGTAGTGTTGGGGGAAAAACATATGACATTATAAAATCCATGTACACAAACAACAAGTGTGCAGTTAAAATTGGCAAAAACACACACATTTCTCCTAGAGATGAATGTACTTTGGTGTGAAAAGTGCAAATCAATCTCAGAACAACAGCATAGGACCGTGTGAAGATGCTGGAGGAAACAGGTACAAAATCATCTATATCCACAGTAAAACGAGTCCTATATCGACATAACCTTGAAAGGCCGCTCAGCAAGGAAGAAGCCACTGCTCCAAAACCGTCATAAAAAAAGCCAGACAAAAATTGAACTGTTTGGCCATAATGACCAATTGTTATGTTTGGAGGAAAAAGGGGGAGAACACCATCCAAACTCTGAAGCACGGGGGTGGCAGCATCATGTTGTGGGGGTGTTTTGCTGCAGGAGGGACTGGTGCACTTCACAAAATAGATGGCATCATGAGGTAGGCATAGTATGTGGATATATTGAAGCAATATCTTAAGACATCAGTTAAAGCTTGGTTGCAAATGGGTCTTCCAAATGGACAATTACCCCAAGGATACTTCCAAAGTTGTGGCAAAATGGCTTAAGGACAAAGTCAAGGTATTGGAGTGGCCATCACAAAGCCCTGACTTTAATCCTATAGAAAATTTGTGGGCAGAACTGAAAAAGCTTGTGCGAGCAAGGAGGCCTACAAAGCTAACTCAGTTACCCCAGTTACCCTCTGTCAGGAGGAATGGGCCAAAATTCACCCAATTTACCCAATTTATTGTGGGAAGCTTGTGGAAGGCTGCCTGAAACGTTTGACCCAAGTTAAACAATTTAAAGGCAATGCTACCAAATACTAATTGAGTGTATGTAAACTTCTGAGCCACTGGGAATGTGATGAGAGAAATAAAAGCTGAAATAAACAATTCTCTTTACTATTATTCTGACATTTCACATTTTAAAAATAAAGTGGTGATCCTAACTGACCTAAGACAGGGAATTTTTACTAGAATAAAGGTCAGGAACTGTGAATAACTGAGTTTAAATGTATTTGGCTAAGTTGTATGTAAACTTCTGACTTCAACTGTACATGGCTGTGACTATAACCTGAAGAGAATTCTCTTGGGGGGTAATGCGGTCGGCATTTGTGAGTTATTCTAGGTCGGGTTAACAAAAGGACACAAAAGCACGTTTTCACAATCACACCATGAGTAGTTAATCATGAAACATACTCCTCTACCTTTCTTATTCACAGAGAGTTCTTTATTCCTGTTTGCGTAATGTACTGAGAACCCAGCTGGCTGTATGGACAGGGACAGTATATCCTGGAGAGATCCATGATTCCGTGAAACAGGGTATGTTACAGTCCCTGATGTCTCTCTTGTATGCTGTCCTGCTGTGTACTGCCCTGATGTGTTCTGTCCTGATGTGTTCTGTCCTGATGTGTTCTGTCCTGCTGTGTTCTGTCCTGCTGTGTAGTGTCCTGATGTGTTCTGTCCTGATGTGTTCTGTCTTGCTGTGTTCTGTCCTGCTGTGTAGTGTCCTGAGGTGTTCTGTCCTGCTGTGTTCTGTCCTGATGTGTTCTCTCCTGTTGTGTTCTGTGCTGCTGTGTACTGTCCTGATGTGTACTGTCCTGATGTGTTCTGTCCTGATGTGTACTGTCCTGATGTGTTCTGTCCTGATGTGTACTGTCCTGATGTGTTCTGTCCTGATGTGTTCTGTCCTGATGTGTTCTGTCCTGATGTGTACTGTCCTGATGTGTACTGTCCTGATGTGTTCTGTCCTGCTGTGTTCTGTCCTGATGTGTTCTGTCCTGCTGTGTACTGTCCTGATGTGTTCTGTCCTGTGTACTGTCCTGATGTGTACTGTCCTGATGTGTACTGTCCTGATGTGTACTGTCCTGCTGTGTACTGTCCTGATGTGTACTGTCCTGATGTGTACTGTCCTGATGTGTTCTGTCCTGATGTGTTCTGTCCTGATGTGTACTGTCCTGATGTGTACTGTCCTGATGTGTTCTGTCCTGTGTACTGTCCTGATGTGTACTGTCCTGATGTGTTCTGTCCTGATGTGTACTGTCCTGATGTGTTCTGTCCTGCTGTGTTCTGTGCTGCTGTGTACTGTCCTGATGTGTACTGTCCTGATGTGTTCTGTCCTGATGTGTACTGTCCTGATGTGTTCTGTCCTGATGTGTACTGTCCTGATGGGTACTGTCCTGATGTGTACTGTCCTGATGTGTTCTGTCCTGATGTGTACTGTCCTGATGTGTACTGTCCTGATGTGTTCTGTCCTGCTGTGTTCTGTCCTGATGTGTTCTGTCCTGCTGTGTACTGTCCTGATGTGTTCTGTCCTGTGTACTGTCCTGATGTGTACTGTCCTGATGTGTACTGTCCTGATGTGTACTGTCCTGCTGTGTACTGTCCTGATGTGTACTGTCCTGATGTGTACTGTCCTGATGTGTTCTGTCCTGATGTGTTCTGTCCTGATGTGTACTGTCCTGATGTGTACTGTCCTGATGTGTTCTGTCCTGTGTACTGTCCTGATGTGTACTGTCCTGATGTGTTCTGTCCTGATGTGTACTGTCCTGATGTGTTCTGTCCTGCTGTGTTCTGTGCTGCTGTGTACTGTCCTGATGTGTACTGTCCTGATGTGTTCTGTCCTGATGTGTACTGTCCTGATGTGTTCTGTCCTGATGTGTACTGTCCTGATGGGTACTGTCCTGATGTGTACTGTCCTGATGTGTTCTGTCCTGATGTGTACTGTCCTGATGTGTACTGTCCTGATGTGTTCTGTCCTGCTGTGTTCTGTCCTGATGTGTTCTGTCCTGCTGTGTACTGTCCTGATGTGTTCTGTCCTGTGTACTGTCCTGATGTGTACTGTCCTGATGTGTACTGTCCTGATGTGTACTGTCCTGCTGTGTACTGTCCTGATGTGTACTGTCCTGATGTGTACTGTCCTGATGTGTTCTGTCCTGATGTGTTCTGTCCTGATGTGTACTGTCCTGATGTGTACTGTCCTGATGTGTTCTGTCCTGTGTACTGTCCTGATGTGTACTGTCCTGATGTGTTCTGTCCTGCTGTGGACTGTCCTGATGTGTACTGTCCTGATGTGTTCTGTCCTGATGTGTTCTGTCCTGATGTGTACTGTCCTGATGTGTTCTGTCCTGATGTGTACTGTCCTGATGTGTACTGTCCTGATGTGTACTGTCCTGATGTGTTCTGTCCTGATGTGTTCTGTCCTGCTATGTTCTGTCCTGCTGTGTTCTGTCCTGATGTGTACTGTCCTGATGTGTTCTGTCCTGATGTGTACTGTCCTGCTGTGTACTGTCCTGATGTGTACTGTCCTGATGTGTACTGTCCTGATTTGTTCTGTCCTGATGTGTTCTGTCCTGATGTGTTCTGTCCTGCTGTGTTCTGTCCTGATGTGTACTGTCCTGATGTGTTCTGTCCTGATGTGTACTGTCCTGCTGTGTACTGTCCTGATGTGTACTGTCCTGATGTGTACTGTCCTGCTGTGTTCTGTCCTGATGTGTACTGTCCTGCTGTGTACTGTCCTGCTGTGTTCTGTCCTGCTGTGTTCTGTCCTGATGTGTACTGTCCTGATGTGTTCTGTCCTGATGTGTACTGTCCTGCTGTGTACTGTCCTGATGTGTACTGTCCTGATGTGTACTGTCCTGATGTGTACTGTCCTGCTGTGTTCTGTCCTGCTGTGTACTGTCCTGATGTGTACTGTCCTGATGGGTACTGTCCTGATGTGTTCTGTCCTGGTGTGTTCTGTCCTGCTGTGTACTGTCCTGATGTGTACTGTCCTGATGGGTTCTGTCCTGCTGTGTTCTGTCCTGCTGTGTTCTGTCCTGCTGTGTTCTGTCCTGATGTGTACTGTCCTGATGTGTACTGTCCTGCTGTGCTCTGTCCTGCTGTGTTATGTCCTGATGTGTACTGTCCTGATGTGTACTGTCCTGATGGGTTCTGTCCTGCTGTGTTCTGTCCTGCTGTGTTCTGTCCTGCTGTGTTCTGTCCTGATGTGTACTGTCCTGATGTGTTCTGTCCTGCTGTGCTCTGTCCTGCTGTGTTCTGTCCTGATGTGTTCTGTCCTGCTGTGTTCTGTCCTGCTGTGTTCTGTCCTGATGTGTACTGTCCTGCTGTGTTCTGTCCTGCTGTGTTCTGTCCTGCTGTGTACTGTCCTGTGTGTGTGTACTGTCCTGCTGTGTACTGTCCTGATGTGTTCTGTCCTGCTGTGTTCTGTCCTGCTGTGTTCTGTCCTGCTGTGTTCTGTCCTGCTGTGTTCTGTCCTGCTGTGTACTGTCCTGTGTACTGTCCTGCTCTGTTCTGTCCTGCTGTGTTCTGTCCTGATGTGTTCTGTCCTGCTGTGTTCTGTCCTGCTGTGTTCTGTCCTGATGTGTACTGTCCTGCGTGTGTGTTCTGTCCTGATGTGTTCTGTCCTGATGTGTTCTGTCCTGATGTGTTCTGTCCTGCTGTGTTCTGTCCTATTGTGTTCTGTCCTGATGTGTTCTGTCCTGATGTGTACTGTCCTGATGTGTACTGTCCTGCTGTGTTCTGTCCTGCTGTGTACTCTCCTGCTGTGTTCTGTCCTGCTGTTTTCTGTCCTGATGTGTACTGTCCTGATGTGTTCTGTCCTGATGTGTACTGTCCTGCTGTGTACTGTCCTGATGTGTACTGTCCTGATGTGTACTGTCCTGCTGTGTTCTGTCCTGATGTGTACTGTCCTGCTGTGTACTGTCCTGCTGTGTTCTGTCCTGCTGTGTTCTGTCCTGATGTGTACTGTCCTGATGTGTTCTGTCCTGATGTGTACTGTCCTGATGTGTACTGTCCTGATGTGTACTGTCCTGATGTGTACTGTCCTGCTGTGTTCTGTCCTGATGTGTTCTGTCCTGCTGTGTTCTGTCCTGTGTTCTGTCCTGATGTGTACTGTCCTGATGTGTTCTGTCCTGATGTGTACTGTCCTGCTGTGTACTGTCCTGATGTGTACTGTCCTGATGTGTACTGTCCTGCTGTGTTCTGTCCTGTGTACTGTCCTGATGTGTTCTGTCCTGCTGTGTTCTGTCCTGATGTGTTCTGTCCTGATGTGTACTGTCCTGCTGTGTACTGTCCTGATGTGTTCTGTCTTGGTGTGTTCTGTCCTGCTGTGTACTGTCCTGATGTGTACTGTCCTGATGGGTTCTGTCCTGCTGTGTACTGTCCTGATGTGTACTGTCCTGATGTGTACTGTCCTGCTGTGTTCTGTCCTGTGTACTGTCCTGATGTGTTCTGTCCTGCTGTGTTCTGTCCTGATGTGTTCTGTCCTGATGTGTACTGTCCTGCTGTGTACTGTCCTGATGTGTTCTGTCTTGGTGTGTTCTGTCCTGCTGTGTACTGTCCTGATGTGTACTGTCCTGATGGGTTCTGTCCTGCTGTGTTCTGTCCTGCTGTGTTCTGTCCTGCTGTGTTCTGTCCTGATGTGTACTGTCCTGATGTGTACTGTCCTGCTGTGCTCTGTCCTGCTGTGTTATGTCCTGATGTGTACTGTCCTGATGTGTACTGTCCTGATGGGTTCTGTCCTGCTGTGTTCTGTCCTGCTGTGTTCTGTCCTGCTGTGTTCTGTCCTGATGTGTACTGTCCTGATGTGTTCTGTCCTGCTGTGCTCTGTCCTGCTGTGTTCTGTCCTGATGTGTTCTGTCCTGCTGTGTACTGTCCTGCTGTGTTCTGTCCTGCTGTGTTCTGTCCTGATGTGTACTGTCCTGTGTGTGTGTACTGTCCTGCTGTGTACTGTCCTGATGTGTTCTGTCCTGCTGTGTTCTGTCCTGCTGTGTTCTGTCCTGCTGTGTTCTGTCCTGCTGTGTTCTGTCCTGCTGTGTACTGTCCTGTGTACTGTCCTGCTCTGTTCTGTCCTGCTGTGTTCTGTCCTGATGTGTTCTGTCCTGCTGTGTTCTGTCCTGCTGTGTTCTGTCCTGATGTGTACTGTCCTGCGTGTGTGTACTGTCCTGCTGTGTACTGTCCACACACACACGTATGCTATTATTGTGCTATTACTACATTACACCGTAGTTTATGGCCAGGCCCTGTTTGGCGTTCTGTCGATGTGTGTTAAAGTGTCAGCATGTGAGTGCAGCCTGATAGTCAGGTGACTACTGGGAAACAGGTCAGGTCACCTGGCTGTGTCCAGGTGCTGAGTTGATCTTTGACACTCTGGTTGCTGATAGGACACACGCGTGCACACACACACACACACACACACACACACACACACACACACACACACACACACACACACACACACACACACACACACACACAGACACACACACACACACACTCACACACACACACACACACACACACACACACACACACACACCCACATACACATACACATACACATACACACACACATTCACACACAGAGATATGGCTTGGTTGGGAGTTATGTAACTGATAGCTACTGATACCCAGCATGTGGGAGACAGAACTCAAAGAGGGAGAAGACTTTGCCTTCTGTGAGGGAAGCTTAAATTCACACAGAGAGAGAGAGAGAGAGAGAAAAAGAGGAGGGGTAGAAAGAGAGAGAGACAGAGAGAGAGAGAGGGAGAGAGGAGGGGTAGAAAGAGAGAACGAGAGAGAGAAAGATAGAAGGGGAGAAATAGAGAGGTAGAAAGAGAGTAAGGGAAAGAGAGGGGTAGAGAGAGAGAGTGAGAGAGAGAGAGAGAGAGAGAGAGAGGAAGGGTATAAAGAGAGAAAGAGGGTGAGAAAGATAGGAGTGGAGAAATAGAGAGCTAGAAAGAGAGTGAGGGAAAGAGAGGGGTAGAGAGATAGAGCGAGAGAGAGAGAGAGAGAGAGAGAGAGAGAGAGAGAGAAAGAGAGAGAGAGATATTTGGCAGCCAAATATGTGTCCTCCTGCCACAACCTGAGGGACAGCTAGTGAAAAGTGCAAAGTAATGTCGATAATATTTCCCATCTTGTTTTGTTTTATCTTTCATACCATGTCATGTGTCTTCTCAGTCATGAGAGAGAGACTCTTTTCAGTCATGTTGACACTGGTCCACTACCATTGCTTTAATGTATTGTTGTTCTCATTAATATTGTTGTTGTAGTTGTTATTAATGGTAATCCCATGTCCACTACTACTATTATTAATTGCTGTTGGTCCCACCATTTATTTATATATAAATATATTTTATATATAAATATATATTTTCATTTTATTTGTATTTTTCGATATGTATACTTTGACAATGTAAGTAATAATGAACTTGCCATGTCAATAAAGTCAATTGAATTGAATTGAATTGAGAGAGCGAGAGAGAGAGAGAGAGAGAGAGAGAGAGAGAGAGAGAGAGAGAGAGAGAGAGAGAGAGAGAGAGAGAGAGAGAGAGAGAGAGAGAGAGAGAGAGAGAGAGAGAGAGAGAGAGAGAGAGAGAGAGAGAGAGAGAGAGAGAGAGAGAGAGAGAGAGAGAGAGAGAGAGAGAGAGAGAGAGAGAGAGAGAGAGAGAGAGAGAGAGAGAGAGAAAGAGAAATATAAATGGGGGACAGTGACTGATTATCCCATCCATGGGCATCACAGTCAGATCATCACACCCTATTACATATAATGCACTGCTTTTGACATAATGAACAAACGTCTCATCTTATTCTTCTCATTGAACCATCTGAGCCATGAGCCATCTTCACCTTGAACCATCTGAGCCATGAGTCATCTTCACCTTGAACCATCTGAGCCATGAGCCATCTGAGCCTTGAACCATCTGAGCCTTGAACCATCTGAGCCTTGAACCATCTGAGCCTTGAATCATCTGAGCCTTGAGTCATCTGAGTCATGTGTAATCTGAGCCATGAACCATCTGAGCCTTGAATCATCTGAGCCTTGAGTCATCTGAGTCTTGTGTAATCTGAGCCATGAGTCATCTTAACCTTGAACCATTTTAGCCTTGAACCATCTGAGCCATGAGTCATCTGAGCCTTGAACCATCTGAGCCATGAGCCATCTGAGCCTTGAACCATCTGAGCCTTGAACCATCTGAGCCATGAGCCATCTGAGCTTTGATCCATCTGAGCCTTGAGCCATCTGAGCCTTGAACCATCTGAGCCTTGAACCATCTGAGCCATGAGTCATCTGAGCCTTGAACCATCTGAGCCTTGAACCATCTGAGCCTTGAACCATCTGAGCCATGAGCCATCTGAGCCATGATTCATACTGAGCTTTGAACCATCTTCGCCTTGAACCATCTGAGCCTTGAATCATCTGAGCCTTGAGTCATCTGAGTCATGTGTAATCTGAGCCATGAGTCATCTTCGCCTTGAACCATTTTAGCCTTGAACCATCTGAGCCATGAGACATCTGAGCCTTGAACCATCTCAGCCATGAGTCATCTGAGCCTTGAACCACCTGAGCCATGAGTCATACTGAGCTTTGAACCATCTGAGCCATGAGCCATCTGAGCCATGATTCATACTGAGCTTTGAACCATCTGAGTCATGAGCCATCTGAGCCATGAGTTATCTTAGCCATGGAAGAAAAGAGATAAGAAAGGAAGAACACACACAAACACACACACACACACACACAAATCAAATCAAATTGTATTTTAAATATGTGCCGAATACAACATGTAGACTTTGCTGTGAAGTGCTTGTATATGAGCCGTTCCCAATGATGCAGAGTTAAAAATAGTCAAATAAAATACACAAATAAAATACACAAGAATGGAGCCATATACAGGGAGTACCAGTGTCAGATCAATGTGGAGCTATATACAGGAAGTACCAGTACCAGACCAATGTGGAGCTATATACAGGAAGTACCAGTACCAGACCAATGTGGAGCTATATACAGGAAGTACCAGTACCAGACCAATGTGGAGCTATATACAGGAAGTACCAGTACCAGACCAATGTGGAGCTATATACAGGAAGTACCAGTACCAGACCAATGTGGAGCTATATACAGGAAGTACCAGTACCAGACCAATGTGGAGCTATATACAGGGAGTACCAGTACCAGATCAATGTGGAGCTATATACAGGGAGTACCAGTACCAGATCAATGTGAAGCTATATACAGGAAGTACCAGTACCAGACCAATGTGGAGCTATATACAGGAAGTACCAGTACCAGACCAATGT
This sequence comes from Oncorhynchus mykiss, assembly GCF_013265735.2. Taxonomy (NCBI): domain Eukaryota; kingdom Metazoa; phylum Chordata; class Actinopteri; order Salmoniformes; family Salmonidae; genus Oncorhynchus; species Oncorhynchus mykiss. The sequence continues at coordinate 54,198,924 of NC_048582.1, read as the reverse complement.
GGAGCTATATACAGGGAGTACCAATACCAGATCAATGTGGAGCTATATACAGGAAGTACCAGTACCAGACCAATGTGGAGCTATATACAGGAAGTACCAGTACCAGACCAATGTGGAGCTATATACAGGAAGTACCAGTACCAGACCAATGTGGAGCTATATACAGGACGTACCAGTACCAGACCAATGTGGAGCTATATACAGGAAGTACCAGTACCAGACCAATGTGGAGCTATATACAGGAAGTACCAGTACCAGACCAATGTGGAGCTATATACAGGAAGTAACAGTACCAGACCAATGTGGAGCTATATACAGGAAGTACCAGTACCAGACCAATGTGGAGCTATATACAGGAAGTACCAGTACCAGACCAATGTGGAGCTATATACAGGAAGTACCAGTACCAGACCAATGTGGAGCTATATTCAGGGAGTACCAGTACCAGATCAATGTGGAGCTATATACAGGGAGTACCAGTACCAGATCAATGTGGAGCTATATACAGGAAGTACCAGTACCAGACCAATGTGGAGCTATATACAGGGAGTACCAGTACCAGATCACTGTGGAGCTATATACAGGGAGTACCAGTACCAGATCAATGTGGAGCTATATACAGGGAGAACTAGTACCAGATCACTGTGGATCTATGTACAGGGAGTACCAGTACCAGATCAATGTGGAGCTATATACAGGGAGCACCAGTACCAGATCAATGTGGAGCTATATACAGGAAGTACCAGTACCAGACCAATGTGGAGCTATATACAGGGAGAACTAGTACCAGATCACTGTGGATCTATGTACAGGGAGTACCAGTACCAGATCAATGTGGAGCTATATACAGGGCAGTACCAGTACCAGATCACTGTGGATCTATGTACAGGGAGTACCAGTACCAGATCAATGTGGAGCTATATACAGGGAGTACCAGAATGTGTGTGTGTGTGTCATTATGCAGGTGAGTGTTATGTGTGTGTGATAGGGCTGGGAACACCTTCCTAATATTGAGTTGCGCACCCTCCCAGAACCTTCAGAACAGACTCAATTCGTCGGGGAATGAAAGCGTTCCACAGGGATGATGACTCCAATGCTTCCAACAGTTGTGTCAAGTCCTTTGGGTGGTGATCAATTCTTGATACACATGGGAAACTGTTGAGTGTGGAAAACCCAGCAGCGTTGCAGTTTTTGACACAAACCGGTGCTTCTGGCACCTACTACCATGCCACATACACTTACTTATATATTTTGTCTTGCCCATTCACCCTCTGAATGGTACACACACACAATCCATGTCTCAATTGTCTCAAGGCTTGCAAATTCTTCTTTAACATGTTTCCTCTCCTTCATCTACACTGATTGAAGTGGATTTAACAAGTGACATCAATAAGGGATCATATCTTTCACCTGGATTCACCTGGTCAGTCTATGTCATGGAAAGAGGCGGTGTTCTTAATGTTTTGTACACTCAGTGTGTATGTATTGCGATTCGATACTGTGATTTTATTGTGATTCCATGTTCCCTACATATTTCTTACCATATGTTTGCTGCAGAGGGACAAGAGAGAGATGATGAGAAAATGAGTTTGCATCAGTCAAAGTGCTGAAACAAATTGGCTCCCTATTTAAAAAGAAGATGGAGGACAATACTGAAGTTTTGGTGCATCATATTATATGTATATTTTGTCAAAACGATACAATATATTATAAAAACTGATATCCAAATATGGATGTTTTCCTCCATCACTAGTGTGTGCGCGTATGTAGTGAATGTGTGTGGGTTTTCTGTGAGAGTGTCAATGTAGTGTGTGTGAGTGTGTGTATATAGTGTGTATATACTGTATAGTCTTGTGAGTGTGCACAGAGTCAGTGCAAGATAGGGTCAGTGTGGATAGTCTTATGGCTATTTAGCAGTCATGTGTGTGGGTAGAATCTGTCTGCAACCGTCCTCTGATACCGTCTGATACAGAGGTCCTGTATGGCAGGGAGCTCGGCCCCAGTGATGTACTGGGCTGTCCGCACCAGCCTCTGTAGCGCTTTGCGGTCGAGGGCGGTGCATTTGCCATACCAAGCCAGGGCCGGCTTTACGGGATGGCAAACCCGGGCAGGGATCCCCCAGATAGAATTTGTGCTCCCCCAGTATTGTTTCCCCATAAAAATAACAAATGGTAAATGAAATACAATGTCCAGTAGCGTTGCCAGGCCTGAGAGTAGAGCAGACCAGGACAGAGGCTATATGCCGGGTGTGAGCTCGTTATCTGAGGAGGAGGAGGGAGGGAGGATGTAATCATGAATCAATAAAACACGGAGGCAGTGCTGTATCATAAAGACAGTCACAGGTAGAGCTCGTTGTTTGGTGAAGGGCCAGTCAACCCAGAAAACTGTGACTGTATTCATGATACAGCACGGCCTCGGGTGCCTTATTGCTTTCAGAAAACTGTTACCTACATATTCAAATAACAATGAATTACACATTTTAGTTAGAACTTTATTTTGATTTCATTTTTTCTATTGGCATTTACTTGGATATGCCCATGATATTGACGTTGATTTGTGATTTCTGCCGGCTCAGAAACAGTTGTCTCGTCTGGGCACCGCTCACTCTACGTATGGTACTGCAGAGATCAAAACATTTTAGGATCCAAAGGGCCCATGCCAAATATTTTCAGCGTCCTGAGGTGGAAGAGGCTCTGTCATGCCCTCTCCAAAACTGTGCGGGTGCGTGTGGACCATTTTAGCTATACCAAGTCCTTAGTAATGTGCACACCAAGGAGCTCTCGAACCGCTCTACTACAAACCCGTTGATGTGGATGGGGACGTGCTCTCCTCTCTTTCTCCTATAGTCCACGATCAGCTCCTTGGTCTTACTGGCATTAAGGGAGAGGTTGTTGTCCTTGATGATGGTGTTGGAGTCGTGCGTAGACCAACCTTTCAAAGTGCATCATAATTACAGATGTGAGGGCTACAGGGCGATAGTCATTTAGACAGGTTACTTTGGAGTTCTTGGGAACAGGTACAATGGTGGTCAGCTGGAAACATGTTTGGATTACGCTTGCCAACTGGTCTGCTTAGTCACTGGTACTTCGTGTTTGAACTTTTGTTTGTAAACAGGAAGCAGTCGACACACACACACACCCTGTGGTAGTGAGTTTCCTGTGTGACTGAGACAGGGAACTGAAACCTGTGCCCTCCGCTGCTGAGTCAGGGGAAAAAGATGCAGGCGTGAGTAGTGTGTGTGTGTGTGTGTGTGTGTGCGTGTGCGTGTGCGTGTGCGTGTGCGTGTGCGTGTGTGTGTGTGTGTGTGTGTGTGTGTGTGTGTGTGTGTGTGTGTGTGTGCGTGTGCGTGTGTGTGTGTGTGTGTGTGTGTGTGTGTGTGCGTGCGTGCGTACGAGGACGTGTCTGCATGTCTGCTGAAAGGCAGAAGAAGCCCTTTTCTGCAGTATCTTCTCACCTTTCTATCAGTCCTGACTCCACGGTACTAGTTTATTACTCTGAAGAATTATGCAAGTTAGGTTGCTCTGTGAATGATTAATATAGAGATTAGCAGCTAAGGTGATCTCACCCATTTATCCACTTCACAATCACCTCGGGGTACAGTAGCTCATAATGTGAGCAGAAAGCAGAACAGGTAGCATAGAAATATAATTATATGACAGCCACAGGTGGCTACACATGGAAAGGAGATAGTTTGCTGAATATGGATATGCGTTGACAATTTGCATTCTTTCACTTGTTATACTGAACAAAAATATAAACGCAAATGAATTATGCCCTAATCTATGATTGTCACGACTGGGGATACAGGTATGCATCTGTTCATCACATATACCTTTAAAAAAAAAAGTAGGGGCGTTGATCAGAAAACCAGTCAGTATCTGGTGTGACCACCATTTGCCTCATGCAGCGCGACACATTTCCTTCACATAGAGTTGATCAGGTTTTGGCCTGTGGAATGTTTATTCCGGTCAAGAAATAGTCACAACATGACATCAAAGTGCCCCAAAAACACGGAACATAAACAAAGTATAGCGAGTGAACATCTCACATAACAATCAACAATTACACACAAAGACATGGAGGGGAACAGCGGACTAAATACATGTAGTGTGATTACATAATGAAAACAAGGTGTGTAATGGAACAAGACAAAACAAATGGACATATGGGAAATGGAGCGGCGATGGCTAGAAAGCCGGTGACGTCGATCGCCGAACACCGCCCCAACAAGGAGAGGAGCCCACTTCAGAGGAAGTCGTGACATGTCTTGTGAGTATGCGGGCCATGGAAGAACTGGGACATTTTCAGCTTCCAGGGGCTTCCAGGCGCGACATGGGGCGGTGCATTTTTCATGCTGAAACATGAGGTGATGAATGTCACGACAATGGGCCTCGCGGTATCTCTGTGTATTCTAGTTGCAAGTGTTCGTTGTCCGTGGCTTATGCCTGACCGTACCATAACCCCACCACCAACATGGGGCACTCTTTTCACAATGTTGACATCAGCAAACCACTCGTCCACAAATTTGTGCCCAAAATTTGAGAGAAATATGCTTTTTGTGCATATGGAAAATGTCTGGGATCTTTTATTTCAGCTCATGGGACCAATATTTACATGTTGCGTTTATATTTTTGTTCAGTGTATTTGTCCAAATAATGACATCATATCCCCGTGAAATGCTCTATATCTGACAATCACTGTCTCAGTTGTCTCTCAAATGCTGATTTCTAGGATTGCAGTTATTGCTGGTGTTGTGAACAAGTCACGGTTGGAACACACGGTAGTGTAGTTGATAGTGTAGCTTTCAGGCCCCGAGGGAAACTGAACTGACGCTGGATCAGGTAACCTGTTTTCTGTTGCCTCTGAGAAAGTTCCTGGCTCCTCCTCCTGACGTCCAGGCCCGTCCTTGTTGCCACGGGAGACGGCTGACCTCCAGGCTGCCCTCGTCGTGAACTGAAGAGGGAGAGGGACACACAAGCCTCACAAACTATAGTAAACATAAAAATACAAACAAGTAAACAACACAAACCAAAACAGAGAGAAAGTCAGACAGACAGACAGCTCAAAGCTAAACTTTGTTGTTTCCTGAAATCAACAAATAAAGTCATACGACTAAGAAGCCAAAGAAAGAAACAGGACAATCACATTAAACATCTCATGTCTGCCTTGAGGCTATGAAATGACCCAACATTGAAAACAAGCTAAGAATATAAAACAATTCCTAGAAGAAGAAAAACACACTTAAATACAAAAGCTGAAATAGTTTGTGATGCAGGTAAACAATGTGTGGTTGCCATGCCGACAAGCCATGGATGTATAAATAGCATGGCCAGTGTTTGTTTAGTTGATGCAGCTCGCCTGCCTGCCAGCCAGCAGGATGAGCCTATCCCTGAAGAGAGAGAGAGATAGAGAGGGATCTGTGGGCTGAGTAGAGTAGCAAGCAGTACTGTGTACCATAATGATCAACCAGTCATCCCTCCCCTCAGCCCACACCAGAGGAATGTAGCTGGAAAACCAAAGAGGCCATTCCTAATATACTGACCCCCCCCAACCCTCCCACTTGACCCCCAGGGAGGTCCAGGGGTCATCACGCAGGCCAAGCTGTCTGGGAAACACCCTAAATAAGACAGACAACATTACTGTTCTATAAGTGTACAGTAGACACTGTACATACAGTACTTAACATGTTTTGTTTGGATAGGTGTACTACATGACAGATATAAGTACTACAAGACAGATAGGAGTACGACAAGACAGATAGGAGTACTACAAGACAGATAGGAGTACTACAAGACAGATAGGAGTACTACAAGACAGATATAAGTACTACAAGACAGATAAGAGTACTACATGACATAAATAAGTACTACAAGACAGATAGGAGTACTACAAGACAGATATAAGTACTACAAGACAGATAGGAGTACTACAAGACAGATATAAGTACTACAAGACAGATAAGAGTACTACAAGACAGATAGGAGTACTACAAGACAGATAGGAGTACTACAAGACAGATAAGAGTACTACACGACAGATATAAGTACTACAAGACAGATAGGAGTACTACAAGACAGATAGGAGTACTACAAGACAGATAGGAGTACTACAAGACAGATAGGAGTACTACAAGACAGATATAAGTACTACAAGACAGATAGGAGTACTACAAGACAGATATAAGTACTACAAGACAGATAAGAGTACTACAAGACAGATAGGAGTACTACAAGACAGATAGGAGTACTACAAGACAGATAAGAGTACTACACGACAGATATAAGTACTACAAGACAGATAGGAGTACTACAAGACAGATAGGAGTACTACAAGACAGATAGGAGTACTACAAGACAGATAGGAGTACTACAATACAGATATAAGTACTACAAGACAGATAGGAGTACTACAAGACAGATATAAGTACTACAAGACAGATAAGAGTACTACAAGACAGATAGGAGTACTACAAGACAGATAGGAGTACTACAAGACAGATAGGAGTACTACAAGACAGATAAGAGTACTACACGACAGATATAAGTACTACAAGACAGATAGGAGTACTACAAGACAGATAGGAGTACTACAAGACAGATAGGAGTACTACAAGACAGATAAGAGTACTACATGACAGATATAAGTACTACAAGACAGATAGGAGTACTACAATACAGATAGGAGTAATACAAGACAGATAGGAGTACTACAATACAGATAGGAGTACTACAAGACAGATAAGAGTACTACACGACAGATATGAGTACTACAAGACAGATAGGAGTACTACAAGACAGATAGGAGTACTACAAGACAGATAGGAGTACTACAAGACAGATAGGAGTACTACAAGACAGATAAGAGTACTACACGACAGATATAAGTACTACAAGACAGATAGGAGTACTACAAGACAGATAGGAGTACTACAAGACAGATAGGAGTACTACAAGACAGATAAGAGTACTACACGACAGATATAAGTACTACAAGACAGATAGGAGTACTACAAGACAGATAGGAGTACTACAAGACAGATAGGAGTACTACAAGACAGATAAGAGTACTACATGACAGATATAAGTACTACAAGACAGATAGGAGTACTACAATACAGATAGGAGTAATACAAGACAGATAGGAGTACTACAATACAGATAGGAGTACTACAAGACAGATAAGAGTACTACACGACAGATATGAGTACTACAAGACAGATAGGAGTACTACAAGACAGATAGGAGTACTACAAGACAGATAGGAGTACTACAAGACAGATAAGAGTACTACACGACAGATATAAGTACTACAAGACAGATAGGAGTACTACAAGACAGATAGGAGTACTACAAGACAGATAAGAGTACTGCACGACAGATATAAGTACTACAAGACAGATAGGAGTACTACAATACAGATAGGAGTAATACAAGACAGATAGGAGTACTACAAGACAGATATAAGTACTACAAGACAGATAGGAGTACTACAAGACAGATAGGAGTAATACAAGACAGATAGGAGTACTACAAGACAGATATTTATTTTTTTATTTTATTTTACCTTTATTTAACCAGGTAGGCAAGTTGAGAACAAGTTCTCATTTACAATTGCGACCTGGCCAAGATAAAGCAAAGCAGTTCGACAGATACAACAACACAGAGTTACACATGGAGTAAAACAAACATACAGTCAATAATAAAGTATAAACAAGTCTATATACAATGTGAGCAAATGAGGTGAGAAGGGAGGTAAAGGCAAAAAAAGGCCTTGGTGGCAAGGTAAATACAATATAGCAATTAAAACACTGGAATGGTAGTTTTGCAATGGAAGAATGTGCAAAGTAGAAATAAAAATAATGGGGTGCAAAGGAGCAAAATAAATAAATAAATTAAATACAGTTGGGAAAGAGGTAGTTGATAGGGCTAAATTATATGTGGGCTATGTACAGGTGCAGTAATCTGTGAGCTGCTCTGACAGTTGGTGCTTAAAGCTAGTGAGGGAGATAAGTGTTTCCAGTTTCAGAGATTTTTGTAGTTCGTTCCAGTCATTGGCAGCAGAGAACTGGAAAGAGAGGCGGCCAAAGAAAGAATTGGTTTTGGGGGTGACTAGAGAGATATACCTGCTGGAGCGTGTGCTACAGGTGGGAGATGCTATGGTGACCAGCGAGCTGAGATAAGGGGGGACTTTACCTAGCAGGGTCTTGTAGATGACATGGAGCCAGTGGGTTTGGCGACGAGTATGAAGCGAGGGCCAGCCAACGAGAGCGTACAGGTCGCAATGGTGGGTAGTGTATGGGGCTTTGGTGACAAAACGGATTGCACTGTGATAGACTGCATCCAGTTTGTTGAGTAGGGTATTGGAGGCTATTTTGTAAATTACATCGCCAAAGTCGAGGATTGGTAGGATGGTCAGTTTTACAAGGGTATGTTTGGCAGCATGAGTGAAGGATGCTTTGTTGCGAAATAGGAAGCCAATTCTAGATTTAACTTTGGATTGGAGATGTTTGATATGGGTCTGGAAGGAGAGTTTACAGTCTAACCAGACACCTAAGTATTTGTAGTTGTCCACGTATTCTAAGTCAGAGCCGTCCAGAGTAGTGATGTTGGACAGGCGGGTAGGTGCAGGTAGTGATCGGTTGAAGAGCATGCATTTAGTTTTACTTGTATTTAAGAGCAGTTGGAGGCCACGGAAGGAGAGTTGTATGGCATTGAAGCTTGCCTGGAGGGTTGTTAACACAGTGTCCAAAGAAGGGCCGGAAGTATACAGAATGGTGTCGTCTGCGTAGAGGTGGATCAGAGACTCACCAGCAGCAAGAGCGACCTCATTGATGTATACAGAGAAGAGAGTCGGTCCAAGAATTGAACCCTGTGGCACCCCCATAGAGACTGCCAGAGGTCCGGACAACAGACCCTCAGATTTGACACACTGAACTCTATCAGAGAAGTAGTTGGTGAACCAGGTGAGGCAATCATTTGAGAAACCAAGGCTGTTGAGTCTGCCGATGAGGATGTGGTGATTGACAGAGTCGAAAGCCTTGGCCAGATCAATGAATACGGCTGCACAGTAATGTTTCTTATCGATGGCGGTTAAGATATCGTTTAGGACCTTGAGCGTGGCTGAGGTGCACCCATGACCAGCTCTGAAACCAGATTGCATAGCAGAGAAGGTATGGTGAGATTCAAAATGGTCGGTAATCTGTTTGTTGACTTGGCTTTCGAAGACCTTAGAAAGGCATGGTAGGATAGATATAGGTCTGTAGCAGTTTGGGTCAAGAGTGTCCCCCCCTTTGAAGAGGGGGATGACCGCAGCTGCTTTCCAATCTTTGGGAATCTCAGACGACACGAAAGAGAGGTTGAACAGGCTAGTAATAGGGGTGGCAACAATTTCGGCAGATAATTTTAGAAAGAAAGGGTCCAGATTGTCTAGCCCGGCTGATTTGTAGGGGTCCAGATTTTGCAGCTCTTTCAGAACATCAGCTGAATGGATTTGGGAGAAGGAGAAATGGGGAAGGCTTGGGCGAGTTGCTGTTGGGGGTGCAGTGCTGTTGACAGGGGTAGGAGTAGCCAGGTGGAAAGCATGGCCAGCAGTAGAAAAATGCTTATTGAAATTTTCAATTATGGTGGATTTATCAGTGGTGACAGTGTTTCCTATCTTCAGTGCAGTGGGCAGCTGGGAGGAGGTGTTCTTATTCTCCATGGACTTTACAGTGTCCCAGAACTTTTTTGAGTTAGTGTTGCAAGAAGCAAATTTCTGCTTGAAAAAGCTAGCCTTGGCTTTTCTAACTGCCTGTGTATAATGGTTTCTAGCTTCCCTGAACAGCTGCATATCACGGGGGCTGTTCGATGCTAATGCAGAACGCCATAGGACGTTTTTGTGTTGATTAAGGGCAGTCAGGTCTGGGGAGAACCAAGGGCTATATCTGTTCCTGGTTCTAAATTTCTTGAATGGGGCATGTTTATTTAAGATGGTTAGGAAGGCATTTTTAAAAAATATCCAGGCATCTTCTACTGACGGGATGAGGTCAATATCCTTCCAGGATACCCCGGCCAGGTCGATTAGAAAGGCCTGCTCGCTGAAGTGTTTCAGGGAGCGTTTTACAGTGATGAGAGGAGGTCGTTTGACCGCTGACCCATTACGGATGCAGGCAATGAGGCAGTGATCGCTGAGATCTTGGTTGAAGACAGCAGAGGTGTATTTAGAGGGGAAGTTGGTTAGGATGATATCTATGAGGGTGCCCGTGTTTAAGGCTTTGGGGAGGTACCTGGTAGGTTCATTGATAATTTGTGTGAGATTGAGGGCATCAAGTTTAGATTGTAGGATGGCTGGGGTGTTAAGCATGTTCCAGTTTAGGTCGCCTAGCAGCACGAGCTCTGAAGATAGATGGGGGGCAATCAGTTCACATATGGTGTCCAGAGCACAGCTGGGGGCAGAGGGTGGTCTATAGCAGGCGGCAACGGTGAGAGACTTGTTTTTAGAAAGGTGGATTTTTAAAAGTAGAAGTTCAAATTGTTTGGGTACAGACCTGGATAGTAGGACAGAACTCTGCAGGCTATCTTTGCAGTAAATTGCAACACCGCCCCCTTTGGCAGTTCTATCTTGTCTGAAAATGTTGTAGTTTGGAATTAAAATGTCTGAATTTTTGGTGGTCTTCCTAAGCCAGGATTCAGACACAGCTAGAACATCCGGGTTGGCAGAGTGTGCTAAAGCAGTGAATAGAACAAACTTAGGGAGGAGGCTTCTAATGTTAACATGCATGAAACCAAGGCTATTACGGTTACAGAAGTCGTCAAAAGAGAGCGCCTGGGGAATAGGAGTGGAGCTAGGCACTGCAGGGCCTGGATTCACCTCTACATCGCCAGAGGAACATAGGAGGAGTAGAATAAGGGTACGACTAAAAGCAATAAGAATTGGTCGTCTAGAACGTCTGGAACAGAGAGTAAAAGGAGGTTTCTGGGGGCGATAAAATAGCATCAAGGTATAATGTACAGACAAAGGTAAGGTAGGATGTGAATACAGTGGAGGTAAACCTAGGTATTGAGTGATGAAGAGAGAGATATTGTCTCTAGAAACATCATTGAAACCAGGAGATGTCATTGCATGTGTGGGTGGTGGAACTATTAGGTTGGATAAGGTATAGTGAGCAGGACTAGAGGCTCTACAGTGAAATAAGCCAATAAACACTAACCAGAACAGCAATGGACAAGACATATTGACATTAAGGAGAGGCATGCTTAGTCGAGTGATCAAAAGGGTCCAGTGAGTGGAGAGGTTGGTTTAGGGTCACGGCGATTTAGACAGCTAGCCAAGCCAACCGGTAGCAAGCTAGCATAGGATGGAGTCTGTTGTTAGCCACCTCTTGCGTTCGGTCAGTAGATTAGTGGGGTTCCGTGTGGTAGAGGGGATTAATCCAAATCACACAACAACAAAAATAAGAACAATAGATATAGTTATAGAGGCCCGAGAAGAAAACATAATAATTCAAATAAATAAATTGTCCGATTGTCTATTCAGATAGCAGCCGGAAAGACAGCTAACGGTTAGCGGGCCGCAGATGGGCGTTCCGGTAACGTCGCGACAGAGGAGCCAGCCGGATCTCCTTCAGGTAGATAACGTCGGCAGTCCGGTTGTGAAGGCCCGGTGGGGCTCCGCGTAGGCAGTGAAACGGGTCCGGATAGGTGACTGCAGCCCAGGAGTGAATGATGGAACTCAGGCGTGATTGACGGAGCTGGCTAGCACCGGAACAATCGATGTTTGCTCCGGAATCGACGAAAGCCGACTGTCACACGGATAGCAGCTAGCTAGCTGTGAGATATAAGTACTACAAGACAGAAGGAGTACTACATGACAGAATTTCAAGATAAGCCTTCTCTGTTTGACCTGCTGAAAGTGTTGTCTGGCTGTCTGTGGAAAATATACTGTGCACACTGTGCTTTTGATTTGAACTGTGACCTCAGATAGGACATGTCATCCCTATTGCAAAGGTTGCTGTTATATATATATCTATTTTTTTTTACATGAAAACGAAGTAATTTCATATTCCCAATATACAGTAAGTATTGTGCTGCTGGCCGGTCTCCAAACTTTAACCTCACCCCCAACACACACTTTCCCTTCCTAATTGCCAAGTAACATGGACGCCTCTCTCATCTCTCTCCTCTCTGTAGGGAATGGTGAAAGCACCTGGAGCGAGACAGACGCGGACAGATAGAGAGGGGATCTGGGAGCAGGCTCCCCTCAGACTAGTGACCGAGAGAAACAGACACAGCAGCAGTTACTGCAGTACTGACTGGTCCCCCTGTCTTCAACTGAACCACAGTACTGACTGGTCCCCTGTCTTCAACTGAACCACAGTACTGACTGGTCCCCTGTCTTCAACTGAACCACAGTACTGTCTGGTCCCCTGTCTTCAACTGAACCACAGTACTGACTGGTCCCCTGTCTTCAACTGAACCACAGTACTGACTGGTCCCCTGTCTTCAACTGAACCACAGTACTGACTGGTCCCCTGTCTTCAACTGAACCACAGTACTGACTGGTCCCCTGTCTTCAACTGAACCACAGTACTGACTGGTCCCCTGTCTTCAACTGAACCACAGTACTGACTGGTCCCCTGTCTTCAACTGAACCACAGTACTGACTGGTCCCCTGTCTTCAACTGAACCACAGTACTGACTGGTCCCCTGTCTTCAACTGAACCACAGTACTGACTGGTCCCCTGTCTTCAACTGAACCACAGTACTGACTGGTCCCCTGTCTTCAACTGAACCACAGTACTGACTGGTCCCCTGTCTTCAACTGAACCACACTACTGACTGGTCCCCTGTCTTTAACTGAACCACAGTACTGACTGGCCCCCTGTCTTCAACTGAACCACACTACTGACTGGTCCCCTGTCTTCAACTGAACCACAGTACTGACTGGTCCCCTGTCTTCAACTGAACCGCTTCCTGTTTCCTCCCACCCGGACCACTGGACAAGAACCAGGCCCAACCGCCTCCAACACTCAGGTAAGACTGACTGGCTGTGTTGTATTAGTATTCTCGTAGTCTCAGCCTCCTATATGAGCATGTATTTGCTACTCTATGTGCTTGTATAGACAGAGCTGTGTCCTCTTTTCTAGTAGTTTAATCTAATCAATATGTATATAGGAGGAGAAAAGGAAGGTTGTATTTTGTACTCAAAATGCACAGCAGTGGATTATCTTAACAACCCACATACTTCTTTCTGGTTCTGGTGGGGCAGAAGTGATACTGAGCTACCATGTTGTCAGTTTCCTGAACTCGTCAGGGTTATCCAGTCAGAGGACAGAGCTGGCTGTCCAGAGCTATCTAGTCCAATCAGGAGAGGACAAGGGTTCAGGGGCGGGAACAAGGAAGAACGTTCTAGAATGAAACACAACCCAAGCACAGACCACATACTAAAGCGCTAAGGTAGAATTATGTTGTAAACAGAAGTTCATAGTTTAGGGGGTGCCCCAAATGGCACCCTATTCCCTAAATAGTGCACTACTTTTGATCAAGTCCTATGGGCCCAGGTCAAAAGTAGTGCACTACATAGGGACTAAGGTGCTATTTGGGATGTAATCTTAGTTTCCACAGTGTTTACAACCCTGGAGTTCTGTGCCAGAAGTTCCAGTAGAGACTATAAGCCGTTGATGTTGTACAGTAAGCCAGGTCAGGGGGTGTTGTGTCAGTGTGTGTGTGGTTATGATGAGTTTCTGAAGAGAGCCGTGTTGCCTTGGCTAGCGGCTTTGTGTGTGTGTGTGTGTGTGTGTGTGTGTGTGTGTGTGTGTGTGTGTGTGTGTGTGTGTGTGTGTGTGTGTGTGTGTGTGTGTGTGTGTGTGTGTGTGTGTGTGTGTGTGTGTGTTTGTGTGTGTGTGTGTGGCCGGTGTACTAACCCGAGGTCAGGCTCCTCCCACAGAGGTGTGAAAATGTACACTGTGTCTATTTTTCCCCATCCCTCGTGAGTCAACTCCCTCCCTCCCTCCCTCCCTCCCTCCCTCCCTCCCTCCCTCCCTCCCTCCCTCCCTCCCTCCCTCCCTCCCTCCCTCTTGCTGTCTCTCCACTCAGTCCTCTGACTGCTGCTGACTCACTGAAATCTGATCCCTGCTGAGCCTGTCCCTCCTTCTTTTCGAATACCCCCTCTCCTTTTCAAATCAAATCAAATCAAATGTTAATGGTCACATACATATGGTTAGCAGATGTTATTGTAAGTGTAGTGAAATGCAGTCTCTTGATCACTTTCCCTTCCTTTTCTTCTACCCCTTAGTTCTCTCACTCTCTTCCTCTTGCCTCCGCTCCTCGTTTCCCTTCATCACTCGCTCTTCCTTTTCTTCTACCCCTTAGTTCTCTCACTCTCTTCCTCTTGCCTCCGCTCCTCGTTTCCCTTCATCACTCGCTCTTTCTTTTCTTTCCTTTTCTCTCTCTCTGTCCTTTATCTCTCTCTTCTCAGGTGTGTGATGAGCTAGCTTTGCTCTTCAACTCAGAGCGACATATCCGTGGAGCTCTTGAGTTCTATTTCTATGGTTTACTCCAGTCAGCCCCACACACTGCACCACTGCACCACTGCACCACTAAACCACTGCACCACTGTACCACCTCACCACTGTACCACTGTACCACTGCACCACTGTGTGAAAGTCACTTGGCTGCTGGCTAGTTATCTGGAAGTGAGATTCTCATAGCCCCTAGTGGGACTAGGTGTTTTGTGTTTGTGTGTGAGTGGAAATGTGTGTGTCGAGGGAGGTGTGTGTGTGTGTCAGGGGGAGACGTGTGTGTGCCGGGGGGGAGTGTGTGTGTGTGTGTGTGTGTGTGTGTGTGTGTGTGTGTGTGTGTGTGTGTGTGTGTGTGTGTGTGTGTGTGTGTGTGTGTGTGTGTGTGTGTGTGTGTGTGTGTGTGTGTGTGTGTGTGTGTGTGCGTGCGTGCGTGCGTGCGTGCGTGCGTGCGTGCGTGCGTGCGTGCGTGCGTGTGTGCGTGGGTCTGCAGGGGCCTCAGAAGGCACTGTGCTGTAGTCCAGTGTAGACTAGTGGTGTGTCAGGATGGTTGGATCTACTCTGAGTTCTGACAGACACCTTACTCTCTCTCTCTCTCTCTTTCTCTCCGTGCCTTCTCTCTTCCTTCACACCCCTCTCTCTGCAACGGATATCTACCCTTTAGTTTATTTATTATCTCTCTCTCTCTTAGTTTCTTTCTATTCTTTTTTCCATATTATCTTTCTCCTCTTTCATGCGCCTCCAAGAAAGACCGCCTGGAAAAATACATTTTTCTCTGGAATATTTCAGTGATCTGTTTGGATGCTTTCAGTCTGGAACCCCTCAACCTCTCGGCTCAGGAGTTAATTGTTTATGGAGAGAGTGATAGACACACACACACACGCACACACACTCACACACACACACACACACGCACGCACACACACACACACACACACACACACACACACACACACACACCACAGGAGGCTGTTGAGCTCATAATAATGGCCGGAATGGAGCAAATGGAATGGCTTCAAACACCTGAAAACCATGTTTTTCATGTATATGTTACCATTCCATTGATGCCGCTCCAGTCATTATAACGAGCCCATCCTCCCAATTAAGGTGCCACCTACCTCCTGTAATACACACACTGTTAATGGAGAGAGTGATTGACAGGAGGTTGTACATTAGTCGAAGACTTTCTGAAAGGAAAAGGGTGGATAACATGCTTATGTGTGTAGTGTGTATGTCAGGGAGTTCAAAACGGGCAGTGGCTGTGTTGTGTAGGTGGAAAACTCCACTTTACAACTGTAGTGGATAACTCCACTCTCTGTTCACGCTACTAACGGGAAACTCAATTTGCCAGCCAGTCACTGCAGCTGGCCTGGAATAAAAGGAGAGGGGAGAGATAGAGAAAGAGAGAGGGGGAACCTGGTGTCATGACATTGGCCTGGGGGTAGTCATAAATACCTCTTCCCCCCTTATTACTCTCTACCCTACTGATGTTACATTTGTGAAACCCTTGGTTAACATAGAGATTCTGGGAACATCATAAGGTTTGGGGAAATGAACAATATTCTGGTAATCCGACCAATTGAACATATGCGGTGGTACTTAATGAATATGATGTAAGTTCAGTTGTCATCTGAGACATTCTCATCAATGATAAGATGACATAAACTCTACAGTGGAAAGTCTACACATCAGAGTTATCGGATTCACATGGAATTGTTGTTCAATTTAAATGTTTGAATATGAAATTATTCGTGATGGGATGAATTGTGATTTTAGCTTCTATAATGTGAGATTTGGGTTTTCATAAGCAGTATCACAATGCAGTGTCAAGGTTTTACATCACTCAATATGGAATAGACGTTACAGAATATAATGCAATTTAAACAGTTACTTTAGACAACTGCCTTTGCATTGGGAGATGTTTATACTCTTGTTTTATAGAATATGGAAAATAGATTGCCATGTTGGCAGTTGGATTTTGTTTTTTCAATCAGTGGCCCGCCCCTGTGAAGGGACATGGGCTATAAAACTTTTCAAACACGCCCTCCTCTCCCTTCCTATATAAAGCCTTAACAACATTGTAACCTCCTGTTCTGAGGATGTGGGGATGACTGTCCGATGTCAGAATGGTTCAGATAATATCTACAGAACGAAGCCAACATCAGCGTGAGCTTTGGTTGCGAATGGTATGAACTTTGAACTCTTATTCACTACAGAACTGATACCTCCTAACCGTTGAGTTAGCAACCGCAGCTGCAAACGCAGGTTAGGAAGTAACAGACAGAGTATCCCGTCTACCACACAATGACATTACTACAATGTATCCAATTTACCTGCAGAGACATTCTTCAAAGGACAAAGGACTCGGTTGGGCAACACGGCCTTCCATCTACCACCAACCTACCGAAGCGCAGCTCAGAGTAGATGTTTATTGCATTTTCCTTTTCCAAATGGTCGGTAATTTAGAATGCATAAGGTACTGTATTTACAATAGCACAGCTTCGCCCTTTGTTCCTCAGTCTTCCCGCTCTTTCACTCAAACCCAGCCCCTTTTCTTTTGTGAAACAAGCTGTCATATCTGTTCCGCCCGCTCGGGACGTTTTCCTTTATGACGTAATTTGTAATCAAGTTATGATTTAATTATGTGTATGTGTAATTCTGTGTGATTAGTTAGGTATTTAGTAAAAAATAAATAATTAAACCCAATTTTGTATTGCTGATTCAAATTGTTAGCCAGGGTTCGTGCAGATAACCAAGAATTTACAACTTTCAGATGAGACTGAATTAAGATGACGATTAATATTGACTGCTATTGATGTAAAATATTACTAGGTCTTGAAGAGTTTATTCGGAAGATAACAGCTCTATAAATATTATTTTGTGGTGCCCCGACTCTCTAGTTAATTACATTTACATGATTAACTCAATCAGGTAATATTAATTACGGATCAATTATTTTATAGAATAGCATGTCATATCACTTAATCTGCCATAGCCAAAGACACGACACTGGCTTTCCACCAAAACTGCCATGGAAACTTTTTCACCCGGGGAGAGGGACTCTATCTCTAACCCTTGAGGTAGGCTTCCCCCTTGACACACTTCCACTACTCCCTCGCTCTTCTCTCCCTCTCTCTCTCTCTCTCTTTCTTTGTCTCATGTTCTTTGTCTCTAACATATAATGCACGTCGCACGAACAAACACACACACTCACATACACAAGCACACACACACACTCCCGTCTCTTGAATACTAAACAATTAGTTAATTACCTGGGCCTGTGCTGATGAGTTCATTCACACAGCAGAGCTTTTGATTTAATTACTAAGACATGGATGAGATGAAAGGAGGGGGTGTGTGTGTGTGTGCCTGCGTGCGTGTGTGTGTGAGTTTTTAAGAAGAGCAGTTATTGTACAGGATCCTATGAGCTTTCCCATGGGAACCAATCAGATGGTCTCTGGTACACTGTGTACCCCCCCCCCCCCCCCCCCCCACACACACACACACACACTTACCCCATCAGACATGCCACCAGGGGTCTTTTCACAGTCCCCATATCCAGAAGAAATTAGAGAAAGCGTACAGTACTATATAAAGCCATTATTGCATGGAACTACCTTATATCTCATATTGCTTAAATAAACAGCAAACCTGGTTTCAAAAAACAGATAAAGCAACACTTCACGGCACAACGCCTCTCCCTTGTTTGACCTAGATAGTGTTTGTGTATGTTACTGATATGTAGGCTATGTGCCTTTTGTAAAAAAAAAAATTTTTTTACATAGTTCTGTCCTATTAATGTTCTGTATGATGTCATGTTTCATGTTTTATGTGGAGCTCAGGAAGAGTAGCTGCTGCTTTTGCAACAGCTAATGGGGATTCAGCTAGTTAGCCATACACACTGTTATCTGTCTGATACTGACAATACACACTGTGATCTGTCTGATACTGACAATACACACTGTGATCTGTCTGATACTGACAATACACACTGTGGTCTGTCTGATACTGACAATACACACTGTGATCTGTCTGATACTGACAATACACACTGTGATCTGTCTGATACTGACAATACACACTGTGATCTGTCTGATACTAACAATACACACTGTGATCTGTCTGATACTGACAATACACACTGTGATCTGTCTGATACTGACAATACACACTGTTATCTGTCTGATACTGACAATACACACTGTGATCTGTCTGATACTGACAATACACACTGTTATCTGTCTGATACTGACAATACACACTGTGATCTGTCTGATACTGACAATACACACTGTGATCTGTCTGATACTGACAATACACACTGTGATCTGTCTGATACTGACAATACACACTGTGGTCTGTCTGATACTGACAATACACATTGTGATCTGTCTGATACTGACAATACACACTGTGATCTGTCTGATACTGACAATACACACTGTGATCTGTCTGATACTGACAATACACACTGTGATCTGTTTGGTACTGACAATATACAGGGGTATGTTTGGTACTGACAATACACACTAGGGTCTGTTTGAAACTGACAATACACACTGGGATGGTGTGTACTAACAATACACACTGTGGTCGGTTTGGTACTGACAGTTCACACTGGGGTCTGTTTGGTACTGACAATAAACACTGGGTCGGTTTGGCATTGACAATACACACTGGGGTATGTTTGGTATTGACAGTACACACTGGGGTCTGTTTGGTCCTGACAATACTGACAATACACACTAGGGTCTGTTTGGTACTGACAATAGACACTGTGGTCCGTTTGGTACTGACAGTACACACTGGGGTCGGTTTGGTACTGACAATAGACACTGGGATCGGTTTGGTTCTGACAATAGACACTGGGATCTGTTTGGTACTGACAATACACACTGGGGTCTGTTTGGTACTGACAATACACACTGGGATATATTTGGTACTGACAATACACACTGGGATATATTTGGTACTGACAGTACACACTGGGGTCTGTTTGGTACTGACAATACACACTGGGGTCTGTTTGGTACTGACAGTACACTCTGGGGTCTGTTTAGTACTGACACTACACACTGGGTCGGTTTGGTATTGACATTACACACTGGGGTATGTTTGGTACTGACAGTACACACTGGGGTCTGTTTGGTACTGACCATACTCACTGTGGTCTATTTGGTACTGACAACACACACTGGTATCTGTTTGGTACTGACAATATACACTTATGTCTGTTTGGTACTGACAATACACACTGGGTCGGTTTGGTATTGACAATACAAACTGGGGTATGCTTGGTACTGACAGTACACACTGGGGTCTGTTTGGTACTGACCATACTCACTGTGGTCTGTTTGGTACTGACAACACACACTGGGATCTGTTTGGTACTGACAATATACACTTATGTCTGTTTGGTACTGACAGTACACACTTATGTCTGTTTGGTACTGCCAATACACACTGGGGTCTGTTTGGTACTGCCAATACACACTGGGGTCTGTTTGGTACTGACAATATACAGGGGTATGTTTGGTACTGACAATACACACTAGGGTCTGTTTGAAACTGACAATACACACTGGGATCTGTATGGTACTAACAATACACACTGTGGTCGGTTTGGTACTGACAGTTCACACTGGGGTCTGTTTGGTACTGACAATAAACACTGGGTCGGTTTGGCATTGACAATACACACTGGGGTATGTTTGGTATTGACAGTACACACTGGGGTCTGTTTGGTCCTGACAATACTGACAATACACACTAGGGTCTGTTTGGTACTGACAATAGACACTGTGGTCCGTTTGGTACTGACAGTACACACTGGGGTCGGTTTGGTACTGACAATAGACACTGGGATCGGTTTGGTACTGACAATAGACACTGGGATCTGTTTGGTACTGACAATACACACTGGGGTCTGTTTGGTACTGACAATACACACTGGGATATATTTGGTACTGACAATACACACTGGGATATATTTGGTACTGACAATACACACTAGGGTCTGTTTGGTACTGACAGTACACACTAGGGTCTGTTTGGTACTGACAATACACACTGGTATCTGTTTGGTACTGACAATACACACTGTGGTCGGTTTGGTACTGACAGTACACACTGGGGTCTGTTTGGTACTGACAATACACACTGGGGTCTGTTTGGTACTGACAGTACACTCTGGGGTCTGTTTAGTACTGACACTACACACTGGGTCGGTTTGGTATTGACATTACACACTGGGGTATGTTTGGTACTGACAGTACACACTGGGTCTGTTTGGTACTGACCATACTCACTTTGGTCTATTTGGTACTGACAACACACACTGGGATCTGTTTGGTACTGACAATATACACTTATGTCTGTTTGGTACTGACAATACACACTGGGTCGGTTTGGTATTGACAATACAAACTGGGGTATGCTTGGTACTGACAGTACACACTGGGGTCTGTTTGGTACTGACCATACTCACTGTGGTCTGTTTGGTACTGACAACACACACTGGGATCTGTTTGGTACTGACAATATACACTTATGTCTGTTTGGTACTGACAGTACACACTTATGTCTGTTTGGTACTGCCAATACACACTGGGGTCTGTTTGGTACTGCCAATACACACTGGGGTCTGTTTGGTACTGACAATATACAGCGGTATGTTTGGTACTGACAATACACACTAGGGTCTGTTTGAAACTGACAATACACACTGGGATCTGTTTGGTACTAACAATACACACTGTGGTCGGTTTGGTACTGACAGTTCACACTGGGGTCTGTTTGGTACTGACAATAAACACTGGGTCGGTTTGGCATTGACAATACACACTGGGGTATGTTTGGTATTGACAGTACACACTGGGGTATGTTTGGTACTGACAATACCCTAGGGTCTGTTTGGTCCTGACAATACTGACAATACACACTAGGGTCTGTTTGGTACTGACAATAGACACTGTGGTCTGTTTGGTACTGACAGTACACACTGGGGTCGGTTTGGTACTGACAATAGACACTGGGATCGGTTTGGTACTGACAATAGACACTGGGATCTGTTTGGTACTGACAATACACACTTGGGTCTGTTTGGTACTGACAATACACACTGGGATATATTTGGGCACTGACAATACACACTGGGATATATTTGGTACTGACAATACACACTGGGGTCGGTTTGGTAATGACAATACACACTGGGATCTGTTTGGTACTGACAATACACACTGGGATATGTTTGGTACTGACAATACACACTGGGGTCTGTTTGGTAATGACAATACACACTGGGGTCGGTTTGGTACTGTCAATAGACTCTGGGATCTGTTTGGTACTGACAATACACACTGGGGTCTGTTTGGTACTGACAATACACATTGGGATATGTTTGGTACTGACAATATACACTGGGGTCTGTTTGGTACTGACAATAGACACTGGGATCTGTTTGGTACTGACAATACACACTGGGGTCTGTTTGGTACTGACAATAGACACTGGGATCTGTTTGGTACTGACAATACACACTGGGGTTTGTTTGGTACTGACAATACACACTGGGATATGTTTGGTACTGACAATACACACTGGGGTCGGTTTGGTACTGACAATACACACTGGGATATGTTTGGTACTGACAATACACATTGGGGTCGGTTTGGTACTCGCAATCGATCTTCTGAAAGTAACACTCCTCTGTGATGCTCCCTGGCGATTTATTCAACACTCACAAACAGATGACGTTTCTTTCCCACTGGGATCTTCATCAGATCAATTTGAGACAGTGCAAGTGGATCTCCTGAAGTGTCAGGCTGACAGATATGGAACATGAACCGTTATTAATACCAGTATGGAACCCATGTTCTCTTAGGCCTTACTGCTGTGCCAGAACATCTATACGCCCAGTACCTATTCAGTCATGCAATATGCAGTGTGAGATATACAATATGCAATGCAATTCAGTACAGTCTGTAGGCTAGTGTATGTACAAGCTGTATGTATAAACTTAATGCATATTTAGAATGAGTCATCATTCATCACCATAATGTTGCTTGTCTTTCTAGTTTACATCTTTGTGTAACTTCAGGCCATATGATTGTCACTTTTATTTTAAATAAGAATAGAATGTGTTTCTAAATACTTCTACCTTAATGTGGATGTTACCATGGTTACGGATAATACTGAATGAATCATGAATAATGATGAGTGAAAGAAAGTTACAAACGCACAAATATCATACCCCCAAGACATGCTAACCTTTCACCATTTTTTAAAAACATTTATTTAATTAGGCAAGTCAGTTAAGAACAAATTCCTATTTTCAATGACGGCCTAGGAACAGTGGGTTAACTGCCTTGTTCAGGGGCAAAACGACAGATTTGACCTTGTCAGCTCAGGGATTCGATCTTGCAACCTCTAGGTTGCTAATCCATCACTCTAACCACTAGGCTACCTGCCACCCCATTACATTAACAGGGGAGCTTAGCATTTTTGTGGGGTGTGATATGTGTACTTCTCTAACTTTCTCACTCGTCATTATTCACAATTCATTCAGAATGATCTATAATCATGCAACTGAACAAAACAAGCAGCAAATGCGTCCAACAATATGTACCGTTACAAGCTAGATATAGTCATTGCGTGTTATGAATATGGGACAAAATACTGAATCTGTCCAAATACTTTTGGTCCCCTAAAATGGGGGGAATATGTACAAAAAGTGCTGTAATTTCTAAACGGTTCACTCGATATGGATAAAAATACCCACAAATGAAAGCTGACAGTCTGCACTCTAATCTCACAGTCATTGTATCATTTAAAATCCAAAGTGCTGGAGTACAGAGACAAAACGACAACAAAATTGTCACTGTCCCAATACTTTTGGAGCTCACTGTAGATCAGGGCTGTGGGGGTAATGACCCAGCAAAATGGCTCTCACGTCTGATTTACCTGCTGCTATGAGACAGAGCTGACCTATTCTTCCCCCCTCTTTATACAGGGAAAGAGGGAGGAAGAGAGAGGGGGAGAGAGGGATGGAGAGGGAGGAGAGGGAGGGAGGTTTATGGCTATTTCAGCATAGCCTTACGACCTACTCTACCCGAGAGAGAGAGAGAGAGAGAGAGAGAGAGAGAGAGAGAGAGAGAGAGAGAGAGTGAGAGAGAGAGAGAGAGAGAGAGAGAGAGAGAGAGAGTGAGTGACAGAGACAGAGAGGGAGACAGAGAGAGAGAGGACACACCCCATCTCTTCCTCTCTGCCCCTCTCTCTATCAATTCAATTTCAATTTAGGGGCTTTATTGGCATGGGAAACATATGTTAACATTGCCAAAGCAAGTGAAGTAGATAATAAACAAAAGTGAAATAAACAATAAATAATTAACACCAAACATTACACTCACAAACGTTCCAAAAGAATAAAGACATTTCAAATGTCATATTATGTCTATATACAGTGTTGTAACGATGTGCAAATAGTTGAAGTACAAAAGGGAAAATATTGAATCTCTTCCTAGCTATATCTATAATCTATCCCTTTTTGTCTCTTGTTTGGTTAGCAAAAAGCGTGTCTGATCCTCTGATCTGACATTAGTACTACATTCACTACCTTGTTTTCTTCTCACTTACACTCTTCTTTTCCATGATGGTTAGATTCCTCCCAGGAGGAAAGGTCATTATCTCCAGTAGGCTTGATGAGGCAACGACAATAGGACACACACACACACACACACACACGCACACACACCACACACACACGCACACACAGAAGAGACAGAGATAATAGGTGTTTAATTGGCTCAGGGCATTCAGTGCTTACACAGCGCTGCTATCAGCTGTGTATTTGTGTTTGTACTTGTGTGTGTGAGCGTGTGTGTGCGTGCGTGTGAGTGGTTTTCTATCAGCGGTGGATCGACTGGCTGTCATTGCACTGCTTTTGTTTCCACATGATAATTATATAGAGGAACAAGAGGACTCATCAGTCTGTCTGTGTGACGATGCCACTGCAGATTGGCAAGCAAATCAGCTTCCTCTTGATTACAGATCAGTTGTGTTGGTCTCTGTTGTCACCTCTTATCGTTTCTAAAGAGTTACACGCACGCACACGCACACACACACCCAATTCAATATGTGGCTATAGAATGTGACTCTAGATATGAGTATAGCCACATGGCTCATAACTGTGTCATGTATTCTAGTTCAATCTAAAGCCTTAGAATGGAAACATTGTTTGAGTAGTCCTTATACAGTAGCATGGCTGATAGAAACATTGTTTGAGTGGGTCCTTATAGCATGGCTGATAGAAACATTGTTTGAGTGGGTCCTTATACAGTAGCATGGCTGATAGAAACATTGTTTGAGTGGCCCTTATAGCATGGCTGATAGAAACATTGTTTGAGTGGTCCTTATACAGTAGCATGGCTGATAGAAACATTGTTTGAGTGGTCCTTATAGCATGGCTGATAGAAACATTGTTTGAGTGGTCCTTATAGCATGGCTGATAGAAACATTGTTTGAGTGGTCCTTATACAGTAGCATGGCTGATAGAAACATTGTTTGAGTGGTCCTTATAGCATGGCTGATAGAAACATTGTTTGAGTGGGTCCTTATACAGTAGCATGGCTGATAGAAACATTGTTTGAGTTGTCCTTATAGCATGGCTGATAGAAACATTGTTTGAGTGGGTCCTTATACAGTAGCATGGCTGATAGAAACATTGTTTGAGTGGCCCTTATAGCATGGCTGATAGAAACATTGTTTGAGTGGTCCTTATACAGTAGCATGGCTGATAGAAACATTGTTTGAGTGGTCCTTATAGCATGGCTGATAGAAACATTGTTTGAGTGGTCCTTATAGCATGGCTGATAGAAACATTGTTTGAGTGGTCCTTATACAGTAGCATGGCTGATATAAACATTGTTTGAGTGGTCCTTATAGCATGGCTGATAGAAACATTGTTTGAGTGGGTCCTTATACAGTAGCATGGCTGATAGAAACATTGTTTGAGTTGTCCTTATAGCATGGCCGATAGAAACATTGTTTGAGTGGTCCTTATAGCATGGCTGATAGAAACATTGTTTGAGTGGGTCCTTATACAGTAGCATGGCTGATAGAAACATTGTTTGAGTGGCCCTTATAGCATGGCTGATAGAAACATTGTTTGAGTGGTCCTTATAGCATGGCTGATAGAAACATTGTTTGAGTGGGTCCTTATGCAGTAGCATGGCTGATAGAAACATTGTTTGAGTGGGTTCTTATGCAGTAGCATGGCTGATAGAAACATTGTTTGAGTGGGTCCTTATGCAGTAGCATGGCTGATAGAAACATTGTTTGAGTGGATTCTTGTAGAAGATATGATTTATGCCCACTTATGAGGCTCCATGGACCCTCTCCTCTCACGGTTTGAGTCTCAATACAATTATGTGTAGAGGTGCAGGCTAACAGCCCATTGAGCTAAACAAGCTTTCCTGCACCAGGGGAATACAGTAGACTGGGGCCTAATGGACCATCTTAGGACTCCCTGCCTGTATGGAATAATGATATGTGATGTTAAAGACCTTGCATGAGGAGTATATGAGGCTCCAGCGAGCTGCTAGCCAGTGGGGAGTCTTTCTTTAACAGTACAAGAGCCGATTGAGTCATTTTGACTCAATGAATTTCAAATTCAAATATCTATATCAAATATATCAAAGATCCTTGACTTTTCCTAAGTAAGTCTATATAATACACGTATGTTGTAAGAATTTGTGTTATAAACCGTTTTAAGAGGACAAAGTGGGAGGTTTAAAAAAAATATTTACTAGTCGCCAAAGTTCTGGAGCATGTCTATAATGTCCTTGTGTTTTTGGTTAGATGTTGTGCACCAATAAGGTTTTATATGTCTCTAGAATTATCACTGGTGTTGATGGGGTTAATCAATTTAAACTTCTAAAGTAATGTATGCACTCACTACTGTAAGTCGCTATGGATAAGAGCATCTGCTAAATGACAAATATGTATAAATGTAAGGCCCATATTATATCATGGGAGGTGGCTATGTTAAAATGTGTCGCATCAAGCCATGGAGCAAAGCTAAATAATGTTACAAAGCTAAATAATGTTACAAAGCTAAATAATGTTACAAAGCTAAATAATGTTACAAAGCTAAATAATGTTACAAAGTTAAATAATGTTACAAAGTTAAATAATGTAGCAAAGCTAAATAATGTAGCAAAGCTAAATAATGTAGCAAAGCTAAATAATGTTACAAAGTTAAATAATGTAACAAAGCTAAATAATGTTACAAAGCTAAATAATGTTACAAAGCTAAATAATGTTACAAAGCTAAATAATGTTACAAAGCTAAATAATGTTACAAAGCTGAATAATGTTACAAAGCTAAATAATGTTACAAAGCTAAATAATGTTACAAAGCTAAATAATGTTACAAAGCTAAATAATGTTACAAAGCTGAATAATGTTACAAAGCTAAATAATGTTACAAAGCTAAATAATGTTACAAAGCTAAATAATGTTACAAAGCTAAATAATGTTACAAAGCTGAATAATGTTACAAATCTAAATAATGTTACAAAGCTAAATAATGTTACAAAGCTAAATAATGTTACAAAGCTAAATAATGTAACAAAGCTGAATAATGTTATAAAGCTAAATAATGTTACAAAGTTAAATAATGTTACAAAGCTAAATAATGTTACAAAGCTAAATAATGTTACAAAGCTAAATAATGTTACAAAGCTGAATAATGTTGCAAAGCTAAATAATGTTGCAAAGCTAAATAATGTTACAAAGCTAAATAATGTTACAAAGCTAAATAATGTTACAAAGCTAAATAATGTTATAAAGCTAAATAATGTAGCAAAGCTACGTAATGTTGCAAAGCTAAATAATGTTACAAAGCTAAATAATGTTACAAAGCTAAATAATGTTGCAAAGCTAAATAATGTTACAAAGTTAAATAATGTAACAAAGCTAAATAATATTACAAAGCTAAATAATGTTACAAAGCTAAATAATGTAGCAAAGCTAAATAATGTAGCAAAGCTAAATAATGTAGCAAAGCTAAATAATGTTACAAAGTTAAATAATGTAACAAAGCTAAATAATGTTACAAAGCTAAATAATGTTGCAAAGCTAAATAATGTAGCAAAGCTAAATAATGTAGCAAAGCTAAATAATGTAGCAAAGCTAAATAATGTTACAAAGCTAAATAATGTAGCAAAGCTAAATAATGTTACAAAGTTAAATAATGTAACAAAGCTAAATAATGTTACAAAGCTAAATAATGTTGCAAAGCTAAATAATGTAGCAAAGCTAAATAATGGTACAAAGTTAAATAATGTTACAAAGCTAAATAATGTAGCAAAGCTACATAATGTTGCAAAGCTAAATAATGTTACAAAGCTAAATAATGTTACAAAGCTAAATAATGTTACAAAGTTAAATAATGTTACAAAGCTAAATAATGTAGCAAAGCTAAATAATGTTACAAAGCTAAATAATGTAGCAAAGCTAAATAATGTAGCAAAGCTAAATAATGTTACAAAGTTAAATAATGTAACAAAGCTAAATAATGTTGCAAAGCTAAATAATGTTACAAAGTTAAATAATGTTACAAAGCTAAATAATGTTACAAAGCTAAATAATGTTACAAAGCTAAATAATGTAGCATTTTAGTATCAGAAGTCGGATTCATCATTGTGACATCACAAGTCACCTTGAGCAGAACATTCCCCCATCTGGAAACATACAGTACAGTGACTCCCCTCCACTACACTTATGCTGCTTTACTGCACCTATCTGAGGGCTGTTTAGTTCTGGAGTGGACTCAGTGCAGCATGGCAACAACTGACTGTCGTACAATTACATAATCACCCACAGGATAGGGCCACATAAAGGACAGACAGGGCTAGCTTGTTGTTGTTTCAAACAAGGGAGTCAGGGCCCTAATAGTAATGTTACAGGAGGAGAATTCAACAAAGCTTCATGGGGTGAAAAGTGCAGGTTTTCCCATGATGATGGGAGAGGCAGAGATTTACTTGAGAGAGTATGTGGACACCTGCTCGTCCTACATCTCATTCCAAAATCATGGACATTAATATGGAGTTGGTCCCCCCCCCCCCCTTTGCTGCTATAACAGCCTCCTCTCTTCTGGGAAGGCTTCCCATTCATTGTTGGAACATTGCTGCGGGGACTTGCTACCAGTCAGCTACGAGCATTAGTGAGGTCGGGCACTGATGTTGGGCAATTAGGCCTGGCTCGCAGTCTGCGTTCCAATTCATCCCAAAGGTGTTCGATGGGGTTGAGGTCAGGGCTGTGTGCAGGCCAGTCAAGTTCTTCTACACCGATCTCGATAAACCATTTCTGTATGGATCTCGCTTTGTGCACAGGGGCATTGTCATGCTGAAACAGGAAAGGGCTTTCCCCAAACTGTTGCCACAAAGTCTAGAATGTCATTGTATGCTGTAGCGTTAAGATTTCCCTTCACTGGAACTAAGGGGCCTAGACCGAACCATAAACTGCCCCAGACAATTATACCTCTTCCATCAAACTTTACAGTTGGCACTATGCATTCGGGCAAGTAGCGTTCTCCTGGCATCCAGATGGTGAAGTGTGATTCATCACTCCAGAGAACAAATTTTCACTACTCCAGAGTCTAATGGCGGTGAGCTTTACACCACTGCAGCTGACGCTTGACATTGCGCATGGTGATCTTAGGCTTGTATGCGGCTGCTCGGCCTTGGAAACCCATTTCATGAAGCTCCCGACAAGCAGTTATTGTGCTGACGTTGCTCCCAGAGGCAGTTTGGAACTCGGTAGTGAGTGTTGCAACCGAGGCCGAAAATATAAAATTTTCTCCACAATTTTGTGATATCCAATTGGTAGTTACAGTCTTGTCCCATCGCTGCAACTCCCGTACGGACTCGGGAGAGGCTATGGTCGAGAGCCATGCGTCCTCCAAAACACAACCCTGCCAAGTAACACTGCTTGCTTAAGCCGGAAGCCACCGGCACCAGTGTGTTGGAAGAAACACCGTCCAACTGACGACTGTGTCAGCGTGCATGCACCCGGCCTGCCACAGGAGTCGCTAGAGCGTAATGGGACAAGGACATCCCGGGCCGGCCTTACCCGGACGACGCTGGGCCAATTGTGTGCAGCCTCATGGGTCTCCCGGTTGCGGTCGGCTGTGACACAGCCGGTCTCGAACCTGGATCTATAGTGATGCCTCGCGCTATGTGCTTCAGCACTCTGCAGTCCAGTTCAGTGAGCTTGTGTGGCCTACCACTTTGTGCTATAACAGCACTTACAGTTGACTGGGGCAGCTCTAGCAGGGAAAAAAAATGACGAACTGACTTGTTGGAATGGTGGCATCCTATGACGGTGCCACGTTGAAAGTCACTGAGCTCTTCATTAAGGCCATTCTACTGTCAATGTTTGTTAAATGGAGATTGTTTGGCTGTGTGCTTGATTTTATACACCTGTCAGCAACCTGCTGTGGCTGAAATCCACTAATTTGAAGGGATGTCCATATATCTATGTATAGTGTAAATATATATAGAGAGGGAGGGAGGGAGGGAGGGAGGGAGGGAGGGAGGGAGGGAGGGGGAGAGAGAGAGAGATGGGAGAGAGAGTGCAGTGTTAGGTGAAGATAAGGGTTTGTAGGGTAATGGGAGGTGTGTTGTGTATAGAGGTGGTTGTATAGAGGTGTGTGTAAATGTGTCTTCTAGTGGGAGGTGTGTAGAGGAAGATGTGTGAATGTGCTTCAGGCAGGTAGGCAGCAGGGTTGGGTAGCTGGTATAACAAGGAAGTCACTGTGATTGACAGGAGCCAGTAGGGTAGCTGGTATAACATGGAGGTCACTCTGATTGACAGGAGCCAGTAGGGTAGCTGGTATAACATGGAGGTCACTCTGATTGACAGGAGCCAGTTGGGTAGCTGGTATAACATGGAGGTCACTCTGATTGACAGGAGCCAGTAGGGTAGCTGGCATAACAAGGAGGTCACTCTGATTGACAGGAGCCTGAGGACATAATGCATGTGGTTTACGTGACAAAAAAGGCAACTCCTTCACTCTCTCCCTCTCTTTCTCTCTCTCTCTCTCTCTCTCTCTCTCTATCTAACTCTCTCTTTCTCTCTCTCTCACTCTCCCTCACTCTCTCCCTCTCTCTCTCTCTCTCTCTCCCTCACTCTCTCTCTCCCTCTCTCGCTCTCCCTCTCTCTCTCTCTCTCTCTCTCTCTCTCCCTCACTCTCTCTCTCTTCTCTACCTCTCTCCATCTCTCTCTCTCTTCCTCTCTCTGTCTCTATCTCGTTCTCTCCCTCTCTCTCTCTATCTCTACCTCTCTCCATCTCTCTCTCTCTTCCTTTTCTTTCTTTCTCTATTTCTTTCTTTTTTCTCTCTCCCTTTCGCTCTCGATCTCTTTCTCTATCTCCTTCAACCCCTCCCTCCCTCCCTCCCTCCCTCCCTCCCTCCCTCCCTCCCTCCCTCCCTCCCTCCCTCCCTCCCTCCCTCCCTCCCTCCCTCCCTCCCTCCCTCCCTCCCTCAGTCACTCACTCAGTCACTCACTCAGTCACTCACTCAGTCACTCACCCTCTCAATCTCTCTCTCAATTAAATTAAAAGGGCTTTATTGGCATGGGAAACACATGTTTAGATTGCCGAAGCAAGTGAAATAGATGAAATATCAAAAGTGAAATAAACAATAGAAAATGAACAGTAAACATTACACTCACAGAAGTTCTAAAGGAACAGAGACATTTCAAATGTCATATTATGTCTACATAAAGTGTTGTACCGATGTGCAAATAGTTAAAGTACAAAAGGGGAAAATAAATAAACAGAAATATGGGTTATATTTACAATGGTGTTTGTTCTTCACTGGTTGCCCTTTTCTTGTGGCAACAGGTCACAAATATTGCGCTGTGATGTCACACTGTTGTATTTCACCCAATAGATATCGGAGTTGATCAAAATTTGTTTTAGAATTCTTTGTCGGTCAGTGTAATCTAAGGGAAATATTTGTCTCTAATATGGTCATACATTTGTAACCGACTGGCTCAATTCGGTCTTATGTAGCAACATTTGAAATTGTGTTTTTTACAGTGGATAAAAGTAGAGACTCAGAGCTAGAAAATTGTATATCATACACTACAATTGAGGAACAATGGGAAAGTGATTCTGCTTTGAAAGTTGATCAATTAGAGAACAGCTCACTCTGACCATTTTACTCGCCCTAGCAGAGCTGGTTAGGATGTTTTTATGTTATCCAGAGTGTTGGTGACTGTATATGTATGTGTCTGCATATTTGCAATCGAACACCAGAATATTCTCCATCTCCTTAGCTATCATACTCTAATTTCTTTGATTTCAGAACTTGGTCCACCAGAAAGTGGAGAGCAACACTTATGCAGTTCTACTATGTGATATCTTTCCAAACAGTTGCGTTAGAAAGGATTACCTACACATACTGACCAGCTCATATTATAGACAGAAGCGTGCTACATGTCAGACCAATCCAAACTCATATCTCTGCATGTCCAGCCCACTCATTATCTCGGCCAATCATGGCTAGTGGGAAGGTTGCTTACTTTTTCTGTGGCTTAACGAACAAGGCTCGTAATTTTTACAATTTTATTCGTATTTACAGATTGCATACACGTTTGTTATTAAGGCACATGAAAGTTCACGTTCCAAAAGGCATTTCTGACAAAAAAAACGCATTTTGATAAACTAAAATTAAAGTTTACGTTCAAATGGCGCTCCTGTGAAGTAGTGAGGGCATGACATACGCCTTGTTTCCTGAAACAAGTCACATTTGGCAGGAGGTTAGGAAGTGTACCTCATTTTGTGGGCAGTGTGCACATGGCCTGTCTTCTCTTGAAGACAGCCTCTCTCAATAGCAAGGCTGTGCTCACTGAGTCTGTACATAGTCAAAGCTTTCCTTCATTTTGGGTCAGTCAGAGTGGTCAGGTATTCTGCCGTGTACTCTCTGTTCAGGGCCAATTAGCATTTCTTTCTCTCTCTTACTAGCCAAGAATGTGTCAGTCTGGCGTTGGTATTTCTCCCTCTCTTTTTCTCTTATCTGTTACTTATCTCCGTCTATCTATGGTTGTTGTGATGCATTGTGAAAGCTGACACGCCTGAAGGACTGACTGTTGGCGGAGTTTGTGGAATACAAATCTCTGCAACGTGCGTTCTGTTTGATCACATTCCTAGGACACACACACACAACACACACACACGCACAAACACACTTTCATCTGTCTGTTTGTGTGTTGACGGGAGTAGTTACATTCTCTGCCATCGATTCATCCTGGTTCACACAAGCCCAGAAGGGTGGGATGGGAGGTGAGAGGAGGGGAGAGATTTGGAGGCTGGGTATTTTTAGTCTGCGTTGGCATCGGGGTCGTGGTGGAGGGAGGGAAAGAGGGAGTGTGAGTACTACAGACAGAAACAGAGCATGATCAGAGAGGGGAATGAAGTGACATCAGTCTACCACACAGAACAGTGAGTGACTTAGTGAGGAAGTGTGTTCGTCTCTCCATAGAGACAACATACAGTACCTTCTCCTCCTCCTCACTTCACTAACAAAGCCACTGACTGGACACTGTAATATATTGTTAATGCAGTCATGGACAGTAAAATACCACAGTGTAGCACCAATAGATAGCATTGTTATGTAACTATCTCTCTCTCTCTCTCTTTGTCCCTCTATCTCTCTCTCCATCTCTCTCTCTCCCTCCTTCCCTCCCCCTCATCCCTAGTCAACACCAGCGAATGCACTTTAGTCTCAGTGGTGTCGCCACGGCAGCAACTACTGTATTAACGAATGTACATTATGATAGAGGGTAATATAAATCCATATCTATTAGTAGGACTACTGTTCCAGTGTGATTCAGCTGAATCCTTTATGTAAAGTCATTATGTCAAGGCACAGGCCCTACTCTGGGGAGTCATTCTGCTGTAAATGAGACCAGAGGCTGAATTATTAAAATGTCTTTCTATTTTTTTCCCTCCCCTTACTCTGAGTCTTTTTTATAATTCAATCTTGTGGAGGAACGCCACGGTGATATTCATTCTTAGGTAGGAGTTAGTGGATCGCTAACCATGCTATTCATTGTTATGCGGGAGCGCTAAGCGCTAACTGTGCTATTCATTGATATGAGGAGTGCTATTTGTTGTTATGGGTGAGTTAGCGAACGGACAGCTAACCATACTATTCACTTCTATGAGGAGCGCTAACCATGCTAACTGAGGAGGAGATGCTACAGTAATGTCTATTGTGTGGAACATCTCTGTGACAAAGAGGGGTCAGGAAGTCACTTGCCCCACCTGCCCTGAATGATGGGTTGCCACTGACAGAATGTAGATGTGGGTAGGGGTAATAGTGACTAGTCAATCAGGATACATAATCAACAGAAAGCAGAAGTGTATGTGAAGTGTGAAAGTATGTCTGTGTGAGTATGTGTCTGTGTGGCGTCAATATGCATGTGTGTGTGGGTTTTGTGTGTGTGTGTGTGTGTTAGAGTGTCAGTGTAGTATGTGTGACTGTGTGGGTAAAGTCTAGTGAGTGTGCATAGAGCCAGTGCGAGGGAGTAAGTGCAAACCAATAAAGAAATATATAATAAAGGGAATCAATGTAAATTGTCCGGGTGTGCGTGTGCGCGTGCGTGCATGTAAATGTGCGTGCGTGTCATTAATTGAGACTTGTCCTTGGGGACACATTTGACCGATATTACAACAGGTTATTATTATTATGCTTTAATCCCAACCAAGTGCAATTCCCAATCAGTATTTACTGTTGTGTACAGCCCCCACCCACCCACACACTCCACCATACACCCACACACTCTACCATCCACACACACACTCTACCATCCACACACACACTCTACCATCCACCCACACACTCTACCATCCACCCACACACTCTACCATCTACCCACACACTCTACCATCCACCCACACACTCTACCATCCACCCACACACTCTACCACCCACCCACACACTCTACCATCTACCCACACACTCTACCATCCACCCACACACTCTACCATCCACCCACACACTCTACCATCCACCCACACACTCCACCATACACCCACACACTCTACCATCCACCCACACACTCCACCATACACCCACACACTGTACCATCCACCCACACACTCTACCATCCACCCACACACTCTACCATCCACCCACACACTCTACCATCCACCCACACACTCTACCATCCACCCACACACTCTACCATCCACCCACACACTCTACCATCCACACACACACTCTACCATCCACCCACACACTCTACCATCCACCCACACACTCTACCATCCACACACACACTCTACCATCCACCCACACACTCTACCATCCACACACACACTCTACCATTCACCCACACACTCTACCATCCACCCACACACTCTACCATCCACACACACACTCTACCATCCACCCACACACTCTACCATCCACACACACACTCTACCATCCACCCACACACTCTACCATCCACCCACACACTCTACCATCTACCCACACACTCTACCATCCACCCCTCCCTCTACACATCAAGCCCTCCCTCTACCCATCCAGCCCTCCCTCTACACATCCAGCCCTCCCTCTACACATCCAGCCCTCCCTCTACACATCCAGCCCTCCCTCTACACATCCAGCCCTCCCTCTACACATCCACCCCTCCCTCTACACATCCACCCCTCCCTCTACACACCCAGCCCTCCCTCTACACATCCACCCCTCCCTCTACACATCCAGCCCCCCCTCTACACATCCACCCCTCCCTCTACACATCCACCCCTCCCTCTACACATCCAGCCCCCCCTCTACACATCCACCCCTCCCTCTACACATCCAGCCCTCCCTCTACACATCCAGCCCTCCCTCTACACATCCACCACTCCCTCTACACATCCACCCCTCACTCTACACATCCACCCCTCACTCTACACATCCACCCCTCCCTATACACATCCACCCCTCCCTCTACACATCTACCCCTCACTCTACACATCCACCCCTCCCTCTACACACCCACCCCTCCCTCTACACACCCAGCCCTCCCTCTACACATCCAGCCCTCACTCTACACATCCACCCCTCCCTCCCTCTACACATCAAGCCCTCACTCTTCACATCCAGTACTGTGTCCAGTACTGGTAGGTAAATGCTGCTCACATGACACTACACAGAATATGTCAGATCAGATAGATAATCAAATAGAATACAGATTTGATGTAGCTATATAAGTACGGATCTGCTCTAGATAGACATCCTGATAGGACTTGTCTAATGTGTGGTCATTGTTGTGTTGCCCCCCTAGCACTCCTTGTTCTTCACCAGAGAGGTTTCTGGAATATTCTTTCTACCACCGAGAGCACAGGGCACGATGTCGCTGTCACAACAACCCCGTTGACAAACGAGTAGAGAGAGAGAGAAAAAAAACATTTGACATTTAAAGTGTCCTGCTCGGCCCCAACCTGGGTGTTGACTCCGCTGTGTTCACTGCCTGTTAGTGACAGTGTGATGATACCAGGGCGTTGTAACTGCCTAGTTGACCTCACGTCCAGTCTACAGCTACTGCTATGTGCTTATGCTGTCATACTGTAGATAGATAAATGTTTGTTTTGGAGACACACTGTTCGTATTAAAGTCAGTTCAAAAGTTGAATGAACTAGACTGTAATAACCAATTTTTAAAATGTATTTTTTACCCTTAATTTACCAGGTAAGTTGACTGAGAACACATTATCATTTACAGCAACAACCTGGGGAATAGTTACAGGGGAGAGGAGGGATTAAGAGCCAATTGGAAGCTCTGGATGATTAGCTGGCCATGATGGTATGAGGTCCAGATTGGAAATTATTATACAGAAGAAGTACAGAACAGGGCCTGCATTCATAAGACATCTCAGAGTAGTAGTGCTGATGTAGGATCAGGTCTCCCTGTTCATTCATTAGGATCTAAACTGGTCCTTGAGTACTCCGAGTCTAAGACACTTTGTGAATACAAGCCCAGAAGGCATTGAAACTGTGCTGCTGCACTAAAACTCTCTCCCTCCTCCCACTGGAGTGATGATGTTGTTTTTGATTCTGACTGGGCGATATTCGTCATGGTTACTGAAGAGGAGTCACCTGAGGAATCATGGGGAAACACATGCCACTGATGTAGCCACTCTGATCGGTGTGTGTGTGTGTGTGTGTGTGTGTGTGTGTGTGTGTGTGTGTGTGTGTGTGTGTGTGTGTGTGTGTGTGTGTGTGTGTGTGTGTGCGCGTGCGTGCGTGCGTACGTGTGTGCTTGCGTGTATGCATGCGTGTATGTGTGAGTGTGTGCATGTGTGTGTGTGTGTGTGTGTGTGTGTGGGTCAGACAGATTTAAACGAATGACCTCTGATATACTCTAACAGCCCTGTTGATGGGAACAATTGTCTGCCTTGCAATCTCACTGTCTTCATTTTCATCTTATCTCTCTCTGTTTCCTATTCTCAATCTCTCTCTTACTCTCACTCTCCTGCTCCCAGTATGCATTGTAACATTGTGTACATTACTGTGTAGTTACTGTCCTGCTGCTTCCTCCTCCTCCTCTCCAGACCTCCTCCTCCTCTCCCTCCTCCTCCTCTCCCTCCTCCCTCCTCCTCTCCTTCCTCCTCCTCTCCCTCCTCCTCTCCCTCCTCCTCCTCCTATCCCTCCTCCTCCTCCTCCTCTCCCTCCTCCCTCCTCCTCTCCCTCCTTCCTCCTCCTCTCCCTCTCTCCTCCTCCTCTCCCTCCTTCCTCCTCCTCTCCCTCTCTCCTCCTCCTCTCCCTCCTCCTCCTCCTCTCCCTCCTCCTCCTCCTCTCCCTCCTCCCTCCTCCTCTCCCTCCCTCCTTCATCCTCCTCTCCCTCCCTCCTCCTCCTCTCCCTCCTTCCTCCTCCTCTCCCTCCTTCCTCCTCCTCTCCCTCCCTCCTCCTCCTCTCCCTCCCTCCTCCTCTCCAGACCTCCTCCTCCTCTCCCTCCTCCTCCTCCTCTCCCTCCTCCCTCCTCCTCTCCCTCCTTCCTCCTCCTCTCCCTCCTTCCTCCTCCTCTCCCTCCCTCCTCCTCTCCCTCCTTCCTCCTCCTCTCCCTCCCTCCTCCTCCTCTCCCTCCTTCCTCCTCCTCTCCCTCCCTCCTCCTCCTCTCCCTCCTTCCTCCTCCTCTCCCTCCCTCCTCCTCCTCTCCCTCCTTCCTCCTCCTATCCCTCCCTCTTCCTCCTCTCCCTCCCTCCTCCTCCTCTCCAGACCTCCTCTCCCTCCCTCCTCCTCCTCTCCCTCCCTCCTCCTCCTCTCCCTCCCTCCTCTCCCTCCTCCCTCCTCCTCTCCTTCCTCCTCCTCTCCCTCCTTCCTCCTCCTCTCCCTCCTCCTCTCCCTCCTTCCTCCTCCTCTCCCTCTTCCTCCTCCTCCTCTCCAGACCTCCTCCTCCTCTCCCTCTTCCTCCTCCTCCTCTCCCTCCCTCCTCCTCTCCCTCCTTCCTCATCCTCTCCCTCCTCCTCGTCCTCTCCCTCCTCCCTCCTCCTCCTCCTCTCCCTCCCTCCTCCTCTCCAGACCTCACCCTCATTCCTTGTTTCTTTACCACTCTATCTCTCTACCTCTCTTTTATGGTTCCAGTATTAATGTCCCCTGTCATGGGTCTAGTTATTTATGAGTGCTCCACCCTCCTATTTTTCAATTGGCTCTAGATGCACATCACTATTTCTCTGTACGGCAACTCAGATGCAATCCCTTGGGACGTTCGAAGTCTGACTTAACCCCATTGAAGTTGAAAATGGTTAAGGTAAGGGCTATGGTTAAGGTTAGGGTAAGCTTAAGGGTAAGGGTAGAGGTTAAGGTTAGGGTTAGGGTTAGGGACATCCCAAGGATCCAGGAAAACACTGCTCGTTTCTAATAGTTCAGCTATAGTTCATCCTATAGTTCATCCTATATAACTACTGCTGTACATACCACATACTTTTTACTACTGATATATTGTCCATTTAGGTGATAATGCCCAAGAAGCCTGTTTTTGGAAGATATATTGTCCATTTAGGTGATAATGCCCAAGAAGCCTGTTTTTGGAAGATATATTGGCACGGGTATTGTTAGGCCCGAGACAAAATCAACGTCCGGCAAACCGTGCCAATATGTCCTCCAAACACTGGCTCTGAGGGCATTATCACTTTTTTACAGCAGGTTACCAACATATTACATTGTAATTATTTCGCCTCTATGGACAATTTATTGCCTACCTCCCCACTCTTCTACATTTGCACACACTGTACATAGATCTCTCCGCAGGACACTGTTGTTCTGAGGAGCTAGCCAACAACACAGCTAACACAATCACTTCAAACTGAAGGTGGAAAGACAGCAAACTAGCTGCATTTCGTTTGACCTATTTTCTATTGACATTTCTTTGTCCATAAAAATGATGCTGATTCATGATTTCTACTGGCTGGGAAAAGCTGTCTGCCTGCGTGTGTTGTCCCGACTCCTGACACGTTCATTACTATGCGACAGCTGGAGATCGAATTTGAATATTGAAACAATGTTGCAAATGTCAGAGAGACAGACAGCAGGTTTATACAAATCTCCGCTGTTGAAACTAAATGTTAGTCTAAAAGAAATGTGAGATAATGTCTAGATGCTTTTTATAGTGGAGATCAAGTTTAGAACTTCCCTGCCTGGACTAATGAGACAGTGGATTGTGCAGTCAGATGGAACAGAGTAAATAGGCATTTTAAAGTCATAGCTTTAGCCGGTGGTAACTTGTGCAATAGACACCGGCTGGAATGCGGTTTTAACCAATCAGCATTCGGGATTAGACCCACCCGTTGTATAAACTGTCTATACACACCACATATTTATATCCTGGACTCTGACATTGCTTGCTCTGTTATTTCTTAATCTCTTGTCATTTCTTCTTCTTGTTTTTTTAGGATTATTTGTGTTTTAGTTTTATTAGTAGTATTGTACTGTTAGACATTTACTGCACTGCTGGAGCTCGTAATGAAAGCATTTTGCTGCACCTGCTTGAACATCTGCTAATCTGTGTACGCGACAAATAAACTTTGATTTGATTTAAGAGAGACGGTGGACTTGGCTGCTAGATGAGAGGCTGAATCACAGTGTTCTCTGTGGCCAAGGGCTGGTTCCCATAACCTCTTCAGACCTGGCAGGGACTGTGTCAACCACTCGTAAGAGACATATTCTTCCATGTACACTCATTATTACACACACACAAACACACACACACACACACACACACACACACTCACACGCACACGCACACGCACACACACACACACACTCACAAACTCACACACACATTCACACACACACACACACACACACACACACCTCATTACCCAGATGCAAGGGATGGGAAGAATTCAGCGGACCTCCAAGCCCACTTCCTGTTTAGGGGTTCTGGAGGCGGGAAGCGGAGGGGGAACAAGTGGTGACGCCACACCAACCGGATTCCAGACTTCCTGTGTGCTCTGCAGAACCTGGGTGTTACCGGACGTTTGGTATACTGTAACAACTCGAGCCAAGCCAATCACACGCATGTGACCTACAGTAGCCGTGACAGGAAGGCACAGGAGTAAACATTGTAGTCCTAGATACTATAGCTAACAGTGTAGCAGATGCACACATGCTAGTATGATAATGGACAGACATATAGAGACCATTCCAGTCACGATGTGGAGGAGGAGTTAGGTGTGAGGGTTTTTTGTGTGTCTGCCTGTGTGTGTGTGTATTACATTAATATATGAGGTGACTTCACAGCTCTGACAGGGGTTGTTACTCTAGATAGAAGCTGTGACGGGGGTTGTTACTGCAGATAGAAGCTCTGACGGGGGTTGTTAGTGCAGATAGAAGCTCTGACGGGGGTTGTTAGTGCAGATAGAAGCTGTGACGGGGGTTGTTAGTGCAGATAGAAGCTCTGACAGGGGTTGTTACTGCAGATAGAAGCTCTGACGGGGGTTGTTAGTCTAGATAGAAGCTGTGACGGGGGTTGTTAGTGCAGATAGAAGCTCTGACGGGGGTTGTTACTGCAGATAGACGCTCTGACAGGGGTTGTTACTCTAGATAGAAGCTTCAATCTAGACTAAAAGCTGTGACGGGGGTTGTTAGTGCAGATAGAAGCTCTGACGGGGGTTGTTACTGCAGATAGACGCTCTGACAGGGGTTGTTACTCTAGATAGAAGCTTCAATCTAGACTAACAACCCCGGTCACAGCTTCTATCTGCAGTAACAACCCCTGTCAGAGCTTCTATCTGCACTCTGACGGGGGTTGTTACTGCAGATAGAAGCTCTGACAGGGGTTGTTACTCTAGATAAAAGATAGTCCTAGATACTATAGCTAACAGTGTAGCAGATGCACACATGCTAGTATGATAATGGACAGACATATAGAGACCATTCCAGTCACGATGTGGAGGAGGAGTTAGGTGTGAGGGTTTTTTGTGTGTCTGCCTGTGTGTGTGTGTATTACATTAATATATGAGGTGACTTCACAGCTCTGACAGGGGTTGTTACTCTAGATAGAAGCTGTGACGGGGGTTGTTAGTCTAGATAGAAGCTGTGACGGGGGTTGTTAGTGCAGATAGAAGCTCTGACGGGGGTTGTTACTGCAGATAGACGCTCTGACAGGGGTTGTTACTCTAGATAGAAGCTGTGACGGGGGTTGTTAGTGCAGATAGAAGCTCTGACGGGGGTTGTTACTGCAGATAGAAGCTCTGACAGGGGTTGTTAGTGCAGATAGAAGCTCTGACGGGGGTTGTTAGTGCAGATAGAAGCTCTGACGGTGTTGTTACTGCAGATAGAAGCTCTGATGGGGGTTGTTACTGCAGATAGAAGCTCTGACTGGGGTTGTTACTGCAGATAGAAGCTCTGACGGGGGTTGTTACTCTAGATAGAAGCTCTGACGGGGCTTGTTAGTGCAGATAGAAGCTCTGACGGGAGTTGTTAGTGCAGATGGAAGCTCTGACGGGGGTTGTTACTGCAGATAGACGCTCTGACAGGGGTTGTTACTCTAGATAGAAGCTCTGATGGGGGTTGTTACTGCAGATAGACGCTCTGACAGGGGTTGTTACTCTAGATAGAAGCTCTGATGGGGGTTGTTACTGCAGATAGAAGCTCTGACGGGGGTTGTTCCTGCAGATAGAAGCTCTGACGGGGGTTGTTCCTGCAGATAGACGCTCTGACAGGGGTTGTTACTGCAGATAGGAGCTCTGACGGGGGTTGTTACTGCAGATAGAAGCTCTGACGGGGGTTGTTAGTGCAGATAGAAGCTCTGACGGGGGTTGTTACTGCAGATAGAAGCTCTGACAGGGGTTGTTAGTGCAGATAGAAGCTGTGACGGGGGTTGTTAGTCTAGATAGAAGCTGTGACGGGGGTTGTTAGTGCAGATAGAAGCTCTGACAGGGGTTGTTACTGCAGATAGAAGCTGTGACGGGGGTTGTTAGTCTAGATTGAAGCTGTGACGGGGGTTGTTAGTGCAGATAGAAGTTCTGACGGGGGTTGTTACTGCAGCTAGAAGCTCCGACGGGGGTTGTTACTGCAGATAGAAGCTCTGACGGGGGTTGTTACTGCAAATAGAAGCTCTGACGGGGGTTGTTACTGCAGATAGAAGCTCTGACAGGGGTTGTTACTCTAGATAAAAGCTCTGACGGGGTTGTTACTGCAGATAGAAGCTCTGACGGGGGTTGTTACTGCAGATAGAAGCTCTGACAGGGGTTGTTACTGCAGATAGACACTCTGACAGGGGTTGTTACTCTAGATAGAAGCTCTGACGGGGGTTGTTACTGCAGATAGAAGCTCTGACAGGGGTTGTTACTCTAGATAAAAGCTCTGACGGGGGTTGTTACTGCAGATAGAAGCTCTGACGGGGGTTGTTACTGCAGATAGAAGCTCTGACAGGGGTTGTTACTGCAGCTAGACGCTCTGACAGGGGTTGTTACTCTAGATAGAAGC
Organism: Oncorhynchus mykiss; assembly: GCF_013265735.2. Taxonomy (NCBI): domain Eukaryota; kingdom Metazoa; phylum Chordata; class Actinopteri; order Salmoniformes; family Salmonidae; genus Oncorhynchus; species Oncorhynchus mykiss. The sequence continues at coordinate 54,156,435 of NC_048582.1, read as the reverse complement.
TCTGATGGGGGTTGTTAGTTCAGATAGAAGCTCTGACGGGGGTTGTTAGTGCAGATAGAAGCTCTGACGGGGGTTGTTACTGCAGATAGAAGCTCTGACGGGGGTTGTTAGTGCAGATAGAAGCTGTGACGGGGGTTGTTAGTCTAGATAGAAGCTGTGACGGGGGTTGTTAGTGCAGATAGAAGCTCTGACAGGGGTTGTTACTGCAGATATAAGCTGTGACGGGGGTTGTTAGTCTAGATTGAAGCTGTGACGGGGGTTGTTAGTGCAGATAGAAGCTCTGACGGGGGTTGTTACTGCAGATAGAAGCTCCGACGGGGGTTGTTACTGCAGATAGAAGCTCTGACGGGGGTTGTTACTGCAAATAGAAGCTCTGACGGGGGTTGTTACTCTAGATAAAAGCTCCGACGGGGTTGTTACTGCAGATAGAAGCTCTGACGGGGGTTGTTACTGCAGATAGAAGCTCTGACAGGGGTTGTTACTGCAGATAGACGCTCTGACAGGGGTTGTTACTCTAGATAGAAGCTCTGATGGGGGTTGTTAGTGCAGATAGAAGCTCTGACGGGGGTTGTTACTGCAGATAGAAGCTCTGACGGGGGTTGTTACTGCAGATAGACGCTCTGACAGGTGTCGTTACTGCAGATAGACACTCTGACAGGGGTTGTTACTGCAGATAGGAGCTCTGACGGGGGTTGTTACTGCAGATAGAAGCTCTGACGGGGGTTGTTACTGCAGCTAGACGCTCTGACAGGGGTTGGTACTGCAGATAGGAGCTCTGATTGGGGTTGTTACTGCAGATAGAAGCTCTGACGGGGGTTGTTACTGCAGCTAGACGCTCTGACAGGGGTTGTTACTGCAGATAGGAGCTCTGACGGAGGTTGTTACTGCAGATAGAAGCTCTGACAGGGGTTGTTACTGCAGATAGGAGCTCTCCAATGATGCTACACAGTACAGAATGGCACAGCACACTGGCTTTGACGTGATGAATTGGATCCTTGTGCTTGTGTTTTTACTTCGTGTCTTCATTTGTTTATTTGTTGAAATGTTTGTTTGTGAAGTTGTTTTTAAAGAACTATAGCAATGCGTTGTCAACAAGCTGTAGTGGCATACGTAAGCAAGTATCCCCCTTACTAACACTGATTGGCCTGACTGTGAGACGAAGTATAGGCATGTTAGGCAGGTAGGGAGCAAGCAGGTGGTCTCTGTAGAGTCAACCATTATGCATTTCATCCTTATTAAGAGTCATAGCAATTAAAGTGAGAAGGGACACTACATGGGGACATCTAAGGGGAACTCTAAGACTGCATGCCATCGTAGCTAGCTGTGTTGAGTACAATACTGTTTACTTCCTTCCTTTTCTCTGGGACTTTCTGCTCCAGTGTTTCTTTATGTCTTATTAGTGTATGTACAACCCAGTCATCCATCCATCTGTGTATGTGTCAGATTTTCACCTGGGTCAAGAGGATTCTGGGTAAATCAAACTCATTGCCCCTGACACAGGAAGCCAGTGTAGTGGTTATATATACTACTGACTACTCAACAATATTCACGGCTCAGCTCACAACAGGGTTGCTGCTCTGCAGGTCCTTATACAATGTACTATTGTTTAACAGACTGACTGAGTCACATGACCTTTCTACACACACAGACATAGAGAACACACACACACACACACACACACACACACACGCACACACACACAGGTAATTTAGACAACTCCTCTGTTTATTGTTACAGACAGACAGACAGACAGACAGACAGACAGACAGACAGACAGACAGACAGACAGACAGACAGACAGACAGACAGACAGACAGACAGACAGACAGACAGACAGACAGTGAGTTAAAATACACTAATGCTGATCTTGGAAGACTTTTCCCACCAAAATATTCCTGGATTTGGGAGAAGAAGAATTCCAACCATGGGAGTGAGAGAGGATAGACTGGCTATAGTATGACATCGCTTCAGGGAGCTGTCACTCAATACAGAGGCATACACACACACACACACACACACACACACACACACACACACACACACACACACACACACACACACACACACACACACACACACACACACACACACACACACACACACACAGACAGACAGACACACACGTATCGACTGAGGAGTACATAAGCAGGACCTCCCTACCTGTCAGAGTGTGTGTAAAAAGTTCCACCCTCATACTAGAGTACTGTATGGAAACTCTACACTACTGTATTAAACATCACAAGAGAGTTGAAGAGAGTGCTGAATGCTACAGACAGTTAGTCCAGGTAATGTGCTGGTAATTTAGACAACTCCTCTGTTTATTGTTTCAGGCAGGCAGGCAGGCAGGGGGACAGTGAGTTAAAATACACTAATGCTGATCTTGGAAGACTTTTCCCACCAAAATATTCCTGGATTTGGGAGAAGAAGGATTCCCATCATGGGAGTGAGAGAGGATAGACTGGCTATAGTATGACATCGCTTCAGGGAGCTGTCACTCAATACAGAGGCATACACACACACACACACACACACACACACACACACACACACACACACACACACACACACACTTCACCTCCTAGATAGTTTCAGCTTTATGCCAAGTTTGATCTATGATGCCCCTTGGTAACGTGGAATGATGTTTCATAGTCTTCTATAGGTTTCTATCCTCTAGAGTGAGACACCCACACAGGCCCAGTCGTGACCTTTTGGTTATCATACTGTAAGATTAACACAACGCCAGTCACAGCAAGGGGAGGTTAAAGTTCTTAATGATTTTAAAAGAGATGAAAGGTTAATATATTTTTACTTAGTCCAGAGTCTTTGTCAGCATGCCTTGCCTCAACTGAGTTTCTTAGAACTGTATGGGGAAGTTAGTTGAAAAAGGTGGCATTCCATCCAGAATATGGTAGTGGTATATGGTAGTGGTATATAGTAGCTAGTGGTATATGCTAGGTATGATATATGCCAGCTATGGTAGTGGAAGAGATGGCTGCTCCTCTCAGACCAGGGGGAAGCCCGTTTATCCACTAACATGACTGTGAGTTATTACGGCATGAAGAATAGTAGTGCACATTGGACCTATCTTTATATCAGGAGAGACAGTTATGGTAGCTAGAGGTCTTTATAACAGGGGAGTTATTTATGGTAGCTAGTGGTTTATGGTAGCTAGTGGTTTATGGTAGCTAGTGGTATATTGGGAGCTAGTGGTATATGGTAGCTAGTGGTATATGGTAGCTAGTAATATATGGTAGCTACTGGTATATGGTAGCTACTGATATATATGGTAGCTAGTGATATATGGTAGCTGGTGGTATATGGTAGCTACTGGTATATGGTAGCTAGTGATGTATGGTAGTCAGTGATATATGGTATCTGCTGGTATATGGTAGCTAGTGGTATATGGTAGCTCGTGATATATGGTATCTGCTGGTATATGGTAGCTAGTGGTATATGGTGGCTAGTGGTTTATGGTAGCTACTGTTATATAGTAGCAAGTGATATATGGTAGCTAGTGGTATATAGTAACTAGTGATATATGGTAGCTACTGGTATATGGTAGCTACTAATATAGATGGTAGCTACTGATATATATGGTAGCTAGTGGTATATGGTAGCTACTGTTATATGGTAGCTAGTGATATATGGTAGCTAGTGGTATATGGTAGCTAGTGATATATGATAGCTACTGGTATATGGTAGCTACTGATATATATGGTAGCTAGTGATATATGGTAGCTAGTGGTATATGGTAGCTACTGATATATGGTATCTGCTGGTATATGGTAGCTAGTGGTATATGGTAGCTAGTGATATATGGTGGTATATGGTAGCTAGTGGTATATGGTAGCTAGTGGTATATGGTAGCTAGTGATATATGGTGGTATATGGTAGCTAGTGGTATATGGTAGCTAGTGAAATATGCTGGTATATGGTAGCTAGTGGTATATGGTAGCTAGTGGTATATGGTAGCTACTGATATATGGTATCTGCTGGTATATGGTAGCTAGTGGTATATGGTAGCTAGTGGTATATGGTAGCTACTGATATATGGTATCTGCTGGTATATGGTAGCTAGTGGTATATGGTAGCTAGTGGTATATGGTCTCTGCTGGTATATGGTAGCTAGTGGTATATGGTAGCTAGTGATATATGGTGGTATATGGTAGCTAGTGGTATATGGTAGCTAGTGATATATGCTGGTATATGGTAGCTAGTGGTATATGGTAGCTACTGATATATGGTATCTGCTGGTATATGGTAGCTAGTGGTATATGGTAGCTAGTGGTATATGGTCTCTGCTGGTATATGGTAGCTAGTGGTATATGGTAGCTAGTGGTATATGGTAGCTAGTGATATATGGTGGTATATGGTAGCTAGTGATATATGGTAGCAGCTAGTGATATATGGTGGTATATGGTAGCTAGTGGTATATGGTAACTAGTGATATATGGTATCTGCTGGTATATGGTATCTGCTGGTATATGGTAGCTAGTGGTATATGGTGGTATATGGTAGCTAGTGGTATATGGTAGCTAGTGATATGTGGTATCTGCTGGTATATGGTAGCTATTGGTATATGGTAGCTAGTGGTATATGGTAGCTAGTGATATATGGTATCTGCTGGTAAATGGTAGCTAGTGGTATATGATAGCTAGTGGTATATGGTATCTGCTGGTATATGTTAGCTAGTGGTCTTTATAACAGGAATGTAACAGATCAGTGTCTCTCTCTTTTCTCCTCCTTCCTACTCCCCTGAGCAGCACTCCAAGTGCTATCTGGGATTTATGTGTGCGTGCATTCGTGCATGTGTGAGTTTGCATTTGTGTCTCCTCCTCTCCCTCTGTCCCTCTCCACTGCTTGCCAGTACCGAGGCAGAGCCTAACTCACACTAATCTACTGCAGGCTTTTCTACCTATCATATGTCTGACTGAGACACAAACAGTTAACAACATGAGTAAGCTATGTAATGCCTTCCTGGTGTGCGTGCGTGTGTGTGTGTGCATGTGTGCGCGTGTGTGTGCTTGAATACATGCGTGTGTAAACAGTATGTGTTGGCCAGCCCAGTGCAGTATGTGATGATGTATTGAGAACTGCAGCAGAGCTGAGCAGACTGAGGATTCCCTGTGTGCGCGAAGCAGACAGACATTGTTAGTTGTAATGAACACTGTTACTGGATGGAGCAGGAGCAGGGAGGAATATCTCTGCCTGTTAGATTGGGTTCAGTACAGACTAGAAGGTAATAACAGACTCCCTCTCCCCATCGGCCATCAACCTCTGCACACCCCCAGAAATCAGATCAGGCATGTCACTCCCTCCCACACACACACCCCTCTCCTCAGTAGGGAGTGTTCCCTATCCATCTATATAACTGCAGTCAGCCTCACAGTCCAGCAGCAGCAGTCCAGTCAGACCAGGCAGGTTTAAATTAAACAGCGTGGGAGTTTGGCAGTTTTATTACTAGCTTGGATTTTCTGCGACAGTGAACATCCAGCATCCAACACCCAGATCAAGGGAGGCAGGCAGCCGGGTAGGCGGGGGAGAGTGGGTGGAAGAGGGGCGGGGGAGAGTGGGTGGAAGAGGGGCGGGGGAGAGTGGGTGGAAAAGGGGCGGGGGAGAGTGGGTGGAAGAGGGACGGGGGAGAGTGGGTGGAAGAGGGGCGGGGGAGAGTGGGTGGAAGAGGGGCGGGGGAGGTAAAGGAGCAGGGAGATGGGCAGGGGAGGTAAAGGAGCAGGGAGATGGGCAGGGGAGGTAAAGGAGCAGGGAGATGGGCAGGGGAGGTAAAGGAGCAGGGAGATGGGCAGGGGAGGTAAAGGAGCAGGAGGATGGGCAGGGGAGGTAAAGGAGAAGGAAGAGGGCAGGGGAGGTAAAGGAGCAGGAGGAGGGCAGGGGAGAAAAAGGAGCAGAAGGAGGGCAGGGGAGGTAAAGGAGAAGGAAGAGGGCAGGGGAGGTAAAGGAGAAGGAGCAGGAGGAGGGCAGGGGAGGTAAAGGAGCAGGAGCAGGGAGATAGGCAGGGGAGGTGCAGGAGCAGGGAGATGGGCAGGGGAGGTAATGGAGCAGGGAGATGGGCAGGGGAGATAAAGGAGCAGGAGGATGGCAGGGGAGGTAAAGGAGCAGGAGGATGGCAGGGGAGGTAAAGGAGCAGGAGGAGGGCAGGGGAGGTAAAGGAGCAGGGAGATGGGCAGGGGAGGTAAAGGAGCAGGAGGAGGGCAGGGGAGGTAAAGGAGAAGGAGGAGGGCAGGGGAGGTAAAGGAGAAGGAGGAGGGCAGGGGAGGTAAAGGAGAAGGAGGAGGGCAGGGGAGAAAAAGGAGAAGGAGGAGGGCAGGGGACGTAAAGGAGCAGGAGGATGGCAGGGGACGTAAAGGAGCAGGAGGAGGGCAGGGGACGTAAAGGAGCAGGAGGAGGGCAGGGGAGGTAAAGGAGCAGGAGGAGGGCAGGGGAGGTAAAGGAGAAGGAGGAGGGCAGGGGAGGTAAAGGATAAGGAGGAGGGCAGGGGACGTAAAGGAGCAGGAGGAGGGCAGGGGACGTAAAGGAGCAGGAGGAGGGCAGGGGAGGTAAAGGAGCAGGAGGAGGGCAGGGGACGTAAAGGAGCAGGAGGAGGGCAGGGGAGGTAAAGGAGCAAGAGGAGGGCAGGGGACGTAAAGGAGCAAGAGGAGGGCAGGGGACGTAAAGGAGCAGGAGCAGGGCAGGGGACGTAAAGGAGCAGGAGGAGGGCAGGGGACGTAAAGGAGCAGGATGGTTGATTCACAGGGGGATGGTTGGGCATGGGGATGGTTGATTCACAGGGGGATGGTTGATTCCCAGGGGGATGGTTGATTCACAGGGGGATGGTTGATTCACGGGGGGATGGTTGATTCACAGGGGGATTGTTGATTCACAGGGGGATGATTGGGCAGGGCGATGGTTGATTCACAGGGGGATGGTTGGGCAGGGGGATGGTTGATTCACAGGGGGATGGTTGATTCACAGGGGGATGGTTGGGCAGGGGGATGGTTGATTCACAGGGGGATGGTTGATTCACAGGGGGTTGGTTGGGCAGGGGGATGGTTGATTCACAGGGGGATGGTTGGGCAGGGGGATGGTTGATTCACAGGGGGATGGTTGGGCAGGGGGATGGTTGATTCACAGGGGGATGGTTGATTCACAGGGGGATGGTTGATTCACAGGGGGATGGTTGGGCAGGGGGATGGTTGATTCACAGAGAAATAACAAGTCTCATAACAATGTGATTAGTTTGTGTGCTGTGATGAAGACAAATGACTTATTTAGAATGTCTCACCCTACTCTCCTCCTCTCCTTTTCTCCTCTCTCCTCCCCATCCAGACAAAATAGGATTCATAGTTCGGATAGGTGCAGAACTGTGTGTGTGTGTGTGTGTGCGTGTGTGTCGTTGTTCAACTGTGGACAGGGCATAATCTGAGTGATCAGTCCTGATGTCACAATCCCTCTGTTTACTACTGAGCCATACAGCAGCATGAACAATGGTGTTTACAGAAAGCTGATCTGGCCTTGCTCCAGAGTTAGTGTTAAAACGTAAAACATATTGAAAATACATTCAAAATGAATGTGGACAAATTGCCTGTCCTTATCATTGGGGTCACGTACTTATTCCAATATCAAGAGATTCATCAAATCAAATCAAATGTTATTTGTCACATGCGTGGAATACAACAGGTGTCGACCTTACAGTGAAATGCTTACTACAAGCCCTTACCCAACAATGCAGTTCAAGAAATAAAGTTAAGAAAGTATTTACTAAATAAACTAAAGTAAAAAATAAAAAGTAACACAAAAAAAATAACAATAACGAGGAAATATACAGGGGATACCAGTACCAAGTCAATGTGCAGGGGTACAGGTTAGTCGAGCTAATTTGTACATGTAGTGAAGTGACTGAAGTGGGTAAAGTGACTATGCATAGATAACAGCCAGTAGCAGCAGTGTAAAAACAAAAGGTGGGGTGTCAATGTAAATAGTCTGGGTGGCCATTTGATTAATTATTCAGCAGTCTTTTGGACCTCGACTTTCCACTCCGGTACCTCTTGCCGTACGGTAGCAGAGAGAACAGTCTATGATTTGGGTGACTGGAGTCTTTGACAATTTATTGTGCCTTTCTCTAACACCGCCTAGTATATAGGTCCTGGGTGGCAGGATGCTTGGCCCCAGTGTTGTACTGGGCCGTACGCACTACCCTCTGTAGTGCCTTACGGTCGGATGCCGAGCAGTTGCCATACCAGGCAGCTGTAGAACTGTTTGAGGATCTGGGGACCCATGCCAAATTTTTCAGTCTCCTGGGGGGGGGTTGTGTTCACGGCTGTCTTGGTGTGTTTGGACCATAATAGTTTGTTGGTGATGTGGACACCAAGGAACTTAGCCCTCCTTTTCCTGTAGTTCACGATCAGCTCCTTTGTCTTGCTCATGTTGAGGGAGAGGTTGTTGTCCTGCCACCACACTGCTAGGTCTCTGACCTCCTCCCTATAGGCTGTCACACTGTTGTGTTGTCAGCAAACCTAATGATGGTGTTGGAGTCGTGCTTGGCCACGCAGTCGTGGGTGAACAGGGAGTACAGGAGGGGATCAGCGTGGCAGATGTGTTGTTGCCTACCCCTACCACCTGGTGGCGGCCCGTCAGGAAGTACAGGATCCATTTGCAGAGGGAGGTGTTTAGTCCCAGGGTCCTTATCTTAGTGATGAGCTTTGCGGACACTATGTTGTTGAACGCTGAGCTGTAGTCAATGAACAACATTCTCACATAGGTGTTCCTTTTGTCCAGGTGAGAAAGGGCAGCGTGGAGTGCGATTGAGATTGCATCATCTGTGGATCTGTTTGGGCGGTATTTGAATTGTTGTGGGTCTAGGGTTTCCGGGATGATGGTGTTGATGTGAACCATGACCAGACTTTTTTGGGCTCCCGAGAGGCGCAGTGGTCTAAGGCATTGCATCACAGTGCTAGAGGCATCACTACAGACCCTGGTTCGATTCCAGCCATGATTGGGAGTCCCATACGGCGGCGCACAATTGGCCGAGCGTCGTCCGGGTTTGGCCTGGGTAGGCTGTCATTGTAACTGACTTGCCTAGTTAAATAAAGGTTAAATAACATAAATAAAAAAAGCATTTCATGGCTAACAACGTGAGTGCTACGGGGTGTTAGTCATTTAGGCAGATTACCTTCGCTTTCTTGGGCACAGGGACTATGGTGGTCTGCTTGAAATATGTAGGAATTACAGACATGGTCAGGGGTTGAAAATGTCAGTGAAGACACTTGCTAGTTGGTCCGCGCACGTCCTGCTAATCCATCTGGTCCCGCGACCTCGTGAATGTTGACCTGTTTAAATGTTTTGCTCAGGAGGGCGTGATCAGACAGTCGCCCATAACAGCTGGTGCTCTCATGCATGCGGCTACTGTGTTGCAAGCCTCGAAGCTAGCATAAAAGGCATTTAGCTCGTCTGGTAGGCTTGCGTCACTGGGTAGTTCACAGCTGGGTTTCCCTTTGTAGTCTGTAATAGTTTGCAAGCCCTGCCACGCCCGACAAGCGTCAGAGTAGAATTCAATCTTAGTCCTGTATTGACACTTTGCCTGTTTGATGGTTTGTCTGAGTACATAGCATGAGTTCTTTTAAGCATCTGGATTAGTGTCCCGCTCATTGAAAGCGGCAGATCTACCCTTTAGCACGGTGCGGATGTTGCCTATAATCCATGGCCTCTGGTTGGGATATGTACGTACGGTCACTGTGGGGACAACGAGACTCGATGCACTTATTGATGATGCCGGTGACTGTGGTATACTCCTCAATGCCATTGGGTGAATCCCGGAACATATTCAAGTCTGTGCTAGCGAAACAGTCCTGTAGCATAGCATCTGCGTCATCTGACCACTTCCGTATTGAGCGAGTCACTGGTACTTCCTGCTTTAGTTTTTGCTTGTACGCAGGAATCAGGAGGATCAAATTATGGTCAGATTTGCTAAATGGAAGATGAGGGAGAGCATTGTATGCGTCTCTTTGGTTGCACATCTTACATGCTGGTAGAAATGAGGTAAAACAGATTTAAGTTTGCCTGCATTAAAGTCCCCGGCCACTAGGAGCGCCATTTCTGGATGATAATTTTCTTGTTTGCTTATGGCCTTATACAGCTTGTTGAGTGCAGTCTTAGTGCCAGCATCGGTTTGTGGTGGTAAATAGACGGCTACGAAAAATATAGGTGGAAACTCTCTTGGTAGATAGTGTGGTCTACAGCTTATCATGATGTATTCTACCTCAAGCGGGCAATACCTCAAGACTTCCTTAATGCTAGACATTGCGCACCACACACCCCCACCCTTTGTCTTACCAGACGTAGCTGGTACAGTGAGGCAAAAAAGTATTTAGTCAGCCACCAATTGTGCAAGTTCTCCCACTTAAAAAGATGAGAGAGGCCTGTAGTTTTCATCATAGGTACACTTCAACTATGACAGACAAAATGAGAAAAAAAATCCAGAAAATCACATTGTAGGATTTTTTATGAATTTATTTGCAAATGATGGTGGAAAATAAGTATTTGGTCAACAACAAAAGTTTATCTCAATACTTTGTTACAGTGCCTTGCGAAAGTATTCGGCCCCCTTGAACTTTGCGACCTTTTGCCACATTTCAGGCTTCAAACATAAAGATATAAAACTGTATTTGTTTGTGAAGAATCAACAACAAGTGGGACACAATCATGAAGTAGAACGACATTTATTGGATATTTCAAACTTTTTTAACAAATCAAAAACTGAAAAATTGGGCGTGCAAAATTATTCAGCCCCCTTAAGTTAATACTTTGTAGAAGACAAATCTCCGTCCCAGTCTCAGGTATTTTGCAGACTCCATCAGGTTTTCTTCCAGAATGGTCCTGTATTTGGCTCCATCCATCTTCCCATCAATTTTAATTATCTTCCCTGTCCCTGCTGAAGATAAGCAGGCCCAAACCATGATGCTGCCACCACCATGTTTGACAGTGGGGATGGTGTGTTCAGGGTGATGAGCTGTGTTGCTTTTACGCCAAACATAACGTCTTGTATTGTTGCCATAAAGTTCAATTTTGGTTTCATCTGACCAGAGCACCTTCTTCCACATGTTTGGTGTGTCTCCCAGGTGGCTTGTGGCAAACTTTAAACAACACTTTTTATGGATATCTTTAAGAAATGGCTTTCTTCTTGCCACTCTTCCATAAAGGCCAGATTTGTGCAATATACGACTGATTGTTGTCCTATGGACAGAGTCTCCCACCTCAGCTGTAGATCTCTGCAGTTCATCCAGAGTGATCATGGGATCAGCATCTCTGATCAGTCTTCTCCTTGTATGAGCTGAAAGTTTAGAGGGACGGCCAGGTCTTGGTAGATTTGCAGTGGTCTGATACTCCTTCCATTTCAATATTATCGCTTGCACAGTGCTCCTTGGGATGTTTAAAGCTTGGGAAATCTTTTTGTATCCAAATCCGGCTTTAAACTTCTTCACAACAGTATCTCGGACCTGCCTGGTGTGTTCCTTGTTCTTCATGATGCTCTCTGCGCTTTTAACGGACCTCTGAGACTATCACAGTGCAGGTGCATTTATACGGAGACTTGATTACACACAGGTGGATTGTATTTATCATCATTAGTCATTTAGGTCAACATTGGATCATTCAGAGATCCTCACTGAACTTCTGGAGAGAGTTTGCTGCACTGAAAGTAAAGGGGCTGAATAATTTTGCACGCCCAATTTTTCAGTTTTTGATTTGTTAAAAAAGTTTGAAATATCCAATAAATGTCGTTCCACTTCATGATTGTGTCCCACTTGTTGTTGATTCTTCACAAAAAAATACAGTTTTATATCTTTATGTTTGAAGCCTGAAATGTGTCAAAAGGTCGCAAAGTTCAAGGGGGCCGAATACTTTCGCAAGGCACTGTATATCCCGTGTCGTTGTTCAGCCACGACTCGGTGAAACAGTTTTTAATGTCCCGTTGGTAGGAAAGTCTCGAACGGCGATCATCCAGTTTATTTTTCAGTGATTATCTGAAAAATTATCTGTCTGTCTGTCTGTCTGTCTGTCTGTCTGTCTGTCTGTCTGCCTGCCTGCCTGCCTGCCTGCCTGCCTGTCTGTCTGTCTGTCTGTCTGTCTGTCTGTCTGTCTGTCTGTCTGTCTGTCTGTCTGTCTGTCTGTCTGCCTGCCTGCCTGCCTGCCTGCCTGCCTGTCTGTCTGTCTGTCTGTCTGTCTGTCTGTCTGTCTGTCTGTCTATCTAGCACACTGTAAATGAATGTATAAGACTCAAGCATTGTGTAAATGTCGGGTCTAAATGGACACACAGGCTCAGTGAGTGTAATTAATCTGCTTGCAGTGTCAGATAGTGACTCATCAAACACATAAGCACACACACACAAACACAGAAACACACACACCCACATGCTTGGGCGCTCTTTGCTAGAGGACACACACAGCACCACTGAACAGTCAAGAAGCTAGTGATAATACCACCAGGCAGTGAGGACCACACACTAACACACATCACTGAATGATAAGCCACACACAGCAGGAAAAGCTGCTCTGTGTATGCAGATGAAGAGCAAGCAGAGTGGGCAGGGTGTGTGTGTGTGTGTGTGTGTGTGTGCGTGTGTGGGCGCACGCACGCCTGTGTGTTGAGTGGAGTGTGGCTCTCATGTAAATATAATGGAGAGCTCATACACAGTGGCTATAAATAGATGCACAGTGTGTGACTGCCTGAATGAACTCACAGCTCAGACCCCTTCTTAAAGGGACAGGAGACCCTTTCTATTTTGTTTGTGCGCCCTCCTCGTCTCAGACTCCCTCTTAAAGGGACAGGATACCTTTTCTATTGTGTTTGTGTCCTCCTCGCTTCAGACTCCCACTTAGCTAAGCATGAATAGAGCGACCTTGTAAAGTCAGCTTAGCTTTAGAGAAAGAGTTGAGATCAGTTATTTCACTCTCAGAGAGATCTTGCTGTAACAGTAATACACACAGGAAACAACATAACGACTTGAACGTTATGAACGTCAGTAGATTTAAATAATGCACATATTTTTACACCTACTAGTGAGTAACGTTTCTCAGCAGCAAATGGTGTGAGATTCAGTTTTATAACGTGTTATTGTCATAATATGCTGTTCTCAAAGCAAGGTTACCATTGATCCTGTTCTGATCCTTTGGAAAGGAATAGGTGAAGCCTTTTTCTTATTGTTGGCACTTCATACTGTTTTTCTATAATGTCACGAGACAGTGTAATTGGATCGCGGTAAGTGAATTAAGGTCATGTCTTTTGAATTGTAGTTTCTACGGAGGGAAGAAAGAGGTCAGTAGGTTATGTATAAAGTCGCCTCAGCGGAGCTTAGAAACAACTTTATAGTGCTTATGTAACACATTACAGTCTTCTAATCAGTGTAATTACTCCTGTATGTACAGTGTTTGTAGTGTACACACACTGTCACAGGGAAGCCACACAGGTGGAACTGAAGAGTTGTCTCTCAGAGGGACATATGGTTCCGACAGGAGCCCTCTTTCTGTATCAGTCCCCTCCTTCACTGGGATTACAAGTGTTTTTCAGTTTTCTTCCCATACTCGGTGGTGGGGTTTTACTATAGTAAGCTGTAATGCATGTGTGTTAGTTATATAAGAACGTGTTCTACCTTCTCCGTGGTAATGTCCTGCGGTTTCCTCACTCTATGGGTGTGTGTATCTGCGTTTTAGCCTGTGTGCCTCTCATTGCCGAGTCACAGCTTTCGGTCACATGACAACCGGTTGCCGTAGCATTGCCCTGCTGTATCTTCCCTGATAGTCAAGGCTGAGGAAGCTGAGTCATCAACAGTCAACACACATGCACACACAAACACACACACGTCACAGGTCACACACCTGCATCCACCCCTATTCCACATAAGAGGTCTTGAGAGGTTAAAGTACTGATTGTAGATCAGTTTCACACAAACTGTATTAGATTGAAAGCACTGTACCTTACTGTAATTGTGTGAACTCTGGCCCAGATTCACAAAACACTTCTTACGCAAAAACTTTGACGCTTCTTAAGAAAAAAAATACAAGTTCATAAGAGAGTTCGTCAAACATTTCGGAAGAATTTATGATTTTCTTACGAACTTCACAAATATCTTCTTACAAACTTAACAATCTTCTTAAGATGACTGTCACTAGGCAACCAAGCTAGCAATCATGTTAGCACATTTCTTAATGAGTATACTCGTCAAAAAAATATATTTGATTTTAAACAATCAATAATCAATGAGTTTGTGAGTGAATTAAACATGTTCAATTGCTTTCATTAGCAATCTTGGAATTAAGAACATTTCCAAAAATAAATCCAATAACTTTATTTTCAAGAATCTAATTTCTTCTTAACTATTTTCTTAGGATAAACATTGGCAGAAACTTAAGAACATTTTCAAGAACTTTATTGAGGAATGGCAACTTAAGATTGTTTTGTGATCTAAAAACTGTACTCTCAGAGATAGCATAATAATAATAATGATAATAATAATGATAACAATGGTGATAATAATAATTAGGTGGGTGCTTATATTTGTCTTATTTCACACATGTACAAGTGTGTATTAACACGCATGTGTGAACTGGAAATGTGTTTTTTGCATTCCCCACTCTCCCTGAGACACCCTCAAGAGAGTGGAGTCACGGCCAGGGTCTGCCAGGGTCTGAAGCAATAAGGGTTAAGTGCCTTGCTCAAGGGCACACCGACAGACGTTTCACCTTGTCTGCTTGGGGATTTGAACTAGCGACTTTTCGGTTACTGGCCCAACGCGCTAACCGCCAGGTAACAGCACATAACCTATGTAGCGCCTTCTGTCTGCGGTATTAAACACAGCTTTTATTATAACTTCACTAGTAAATGTATTTGAACGTGTTCAAGGTATTGAGGTGTTCAAGTTTCAGTTATGTTATATTTCTCATTATTGCATGGTGGGTTATACTGGATTATAGATGGTTTATAGCGTCTGTTGAGTCTGGAGTACAAAACACACAACCAACATGAAAAATATCTGTGCAGATCAATTGTACCAGAATATTCTCTGCTTGTTGTGGGCATAGTCTCAGATGAAGTAGAACACAGAGCTAGCATGGTCTGGTTTCTGGCTTCTCTCCCAGTGGGGGGCTGTGTGTGTGTGTGTATGTGTGCGTGCGCTCGTGTGTGTGTGTGTGTGTACGTGCGTGCGTGCGCGTGTGTGTGTGTGTGTGTGTGCGTGCGCTCGTGCGTGCGTGTGTGTGTGTGTGCGTGCGTGCGTGCGTGCGTGTGTGTGTGTGTGTAAGGGCTCTAATGTCCCAACAGTGCTCTGAGGAAGCCTTTGAAGATTTACTGAGATGAAGCCTTCTCTCTCTCTTCTCTCTATCTATCCCTCGTTCTCTCTCAATTCAATTCAAAGGGCTTTATTGGCCTGGGAAACACATGTTTAGATTGCCAAAGCAAGTGAAATAGATAATAAACAAAAGTGAAATAAACAATAAAAAATTAACAGTAAACATTACACTCACATCTTTCAAAGGAATAGACACATTTCAAATGTCATATTATGGCTATATACCGTGTTATAATGATGTGCAAATAGTTCAAGTACAAAATGGAAAATGGGTTGTATTTACAATTATTTTGTGGTTTTGCATTGTACACTGAGGACATTTTTGCAGAATTCTGCATGCAGAGTCTCAATTGGTGAGCGGACCCCAGACCTCGCAACCAAATCAAATCAAATTTTATTGGTCACATACACATGGTTAGCAGATGTTAATGCGAGTGTTGCAAAATGCTTGTGCTTCTAGTTCCGACCGTGCAGTAATATCTAACAAGTAATCTAACAATTTCACAACAACTACCTTATGCACACAAGTGTAAAGGAATAAATAAGAATATGTACATATAAATATATGGATGAGCGATGGCCGTGCGGCATAGGCAAGATGCAGTAGATGGTATAGAGTACAGCATATACATATGAGATGAGTAATGTAGGGTATGTAAACATTATGTAAAGTGGCATTGTTTAGAGTGACTAGTGATACATTTATTACATCCCATTTTTAATTATTAAAGTGGCTAGAGATTTGAGTCAGTATGTTGGCAGCAGCCACTCAATGTTAGTGATGGCTGTTTAACAGTCTGATGTCCTTGAGATAGAAGCTTTTTTTCAGTCTCACGGTCCCAGCTTTGATACACCTGTACTGATCTCGCCTTCTGGACGATATCGGCTCGCCTTCTTCACCACGCTGTCTGTGTTTGTGGACCATTTCAGTTTGTCCGTGATGTGTATGCCGAGGAACTTAAAACTTTCCACCTTCTCCACTACCATAAAGGGCAATTCAAGTATTTGTAGCCAGATCTTTATTGAGATGTTGACTTTTAAGTTCCTTTTGATGGCATAGAAGGCCCTAATTGCCTTGTCTCTTAGATTATTCACAGATTTGTAGAAGTTACCTGTGGTGCTGATGTTTAGGCTGAGGTATATATAATTATTTGTGTGCTCTAGGGCAATGGTGTCTAGATGGAATTTGTATTTGTGGTCCTGGCAACTGGACCTTTTTTGAAATACCATTATTTTTGTCTTACTATGATTTACTGTCAGGGTCCACGTCTGACAGAGCCTGTGGAGAAGCGGCTGTAGGCCCTCCTTGGTTGGGTACAGAAGCACCAGATCATCAGCAAACAGTGGGCATTTGACTTCATATTCTAGTAGGGTGAGGCCGGCTGCTGCAGACTGTTCTAGTGCCCTGTGTTGAAGAGGATGGGGCTCAAGCTGCAACCCTGTCTCACCCCACAGCCCTTTGGAAAGAAATGTGTGTGCTTTTTGCCAATTTTAACTGCACACTTGTTGTTTGTGTTTATAATGGTGTATGTTTTTCCCCCAACACCGCTTTCCATTAATTTGTACAGCAGACTTGAGTCAAATTGAGTCAAAAGCTTTTTTGAAATCATAAAAGCATGAGAGGACTTTGTTTTGGTTTGTTTGTCAATTAGGGTGTTCAGGGTGAATACGTGGTTTGTTGTACGGTAATTTGGTAAAAAGCCAATTTGACATTTGCTCAGTACATTATTTTGACTGAGGAAATGTACAAGTCTGCTGTTAATGATAATGCAGAGGATTTTCCCAAGGTTGTTGTCGATGCCTATCCCACGGTAGTTATTGGGGTCAATCTTGTCCTCACTTTTGTGGAGTGATCAGTCCTTGGTTCCAAATATTGGGGAAGAAGCCACAGGTGATGTTAAAGAGTTTAAGTATAGCCAATTGGAATTTGTGGTCTGTATATTTGATCATTTCATTGAGGATACCATCAACACCACAGGCCGTTTTGGGTTGGAGGGTTTGTATTTTGTCCTGTAATTCATTCAATGCATTTGGAGAATCCAGTGGGTTCTGGTAGTCTTCAATAGCTGATTCTAAGATTTGTAATTGATCAAGTATATGTTTTTGTTGTTTGTTCTTTGTTATAGAGCCAAAAAGATTGGAAAAGTGGTTTATCCATACATCTACATTTTGAATAGATAACTCTTCATGTTGTTCTTTGTTTAGTGTGTTCCAATTTTCTCAGAAGTTTATTTTCTATGGGATTCTTCAATTACATTGAGCTGGTTTCTGACGTGCTGTTCCTTCTTTTTTCATAGTGTATTTTTTGTATTGTTTAAGTGAATCACCATAGTGAAGGCGTAGACTCAGGTTATCTGGGTCTCTATGTTTTTGGTTGGATAGGTTTCTTTCTTAGGTTTTTGCATTCTTCATCAAACCATTTGTTGTTGTTTTTCATTTTCTTAAGTTGTCCACTTTAATTTCTATTTTATTTGATAGGTTAGCTGTAAGGTCAAATATACTGTTTACGCTTTCTACTGCCAAGTTTACATCTTTACTATCACAGTGAAATGCTTTATCCGGGAAATGTCTTAAAGGGATTACATGTATTGTTACCTAATTGTTTTTTGGTAGGTTTCTACACTAATTTCTATCCATCTATAGCATTTCTTAATATTGTGCTGTTCCTTTGGCTTTGATGCCTCATGATTGAGTATTGCTCTGTTCAAGTAGACTGTGATTTTGCTGTGATCTGATTGGGGTGTTACTGGGTGGACTGTGAACGCACTGAGAGACTCTGGGTTGAGGTTAGTGATAAAGTAATCTACAGTACTACTGCCAAGAGATTAGCTATAGGTGTACCTACCATAGGAGTCTCCTCGAAGACTACAATTAACTTTGTACAGACCCAGTGTGCGACAGAGCTGCAGGAGTTGTGACCTGTTTTTGTTGGTTGTTTTGTCATAGTTGTGTGTAGGCGGGGCATATTTGGGAGTGAATGCTGTCATCTCCAGGTAGATGTTTGTCCCCCTGTGTGCTAAGAGTGTCAGGTTCTTGTCTAGTTCTGGCACAGACTAGTACATGTCCCTGGGCCTGGAAATGGTTGATCTCTCCCTCTAGGATGGAGAAGCTGTCATCGTTCAAGTAAGGGGTTCTATTGGCGGGATATAGGTAGCACACGTGACAACATTTTTCTTGGTTGAGATACTTTCCTTATTAACTTCTAGCCATATGTAATGATGTGTTCTGAGAGTCAGGAAGCAAGTTCAGGGAGTGAGTGATTTAATCAATAAACTAAACATTGTGACTAGCTCACTGGTCACCATAGCAGCACCCACCCGTAGCACTCGCTCCAGCAGGTATATCTCACTCGTCACCCCCAAAGCCAATTCCTACTTTGGCCGCCTTTCCTTCCAGTTCTCTGCTGCCAATGACTGGAACGAACTGAAAAAATCACTGAAGCTGGAGACTCATATCTCTCTCACTAGCTTTAAGCACCAGCTGTCAGAGCAGCTCACAGATCACTGCACCTGTACATAGCCCATCTGTAATATAGCCCATCTAACTACCTCATCCCCATACTGTATTTATTTATTTACATTGCTCCTTTGCACCCCAGTATCTCTACTTGTACATTCATCTTCTGCACATCAATCACTTCAGTGTTTAATTGCTATATTGTAATTACTTCGCCACCATGGCTTATTTATTGCCTTACCTCCTTATCTTACCTCATTTGCACTCACCGTATATAGATTTTTTCTACTGAATTATTGACTGTATGTTTGTTTATTCCATGTGTAACTCTGTGTTGTTGCTTGTGTCGAACAGCTTTGCTTTATTCTTGGCCAGGTCAGAGTTGTAAATGAGAACTTGTTCTCAACTAGCCTACCTGGTTAAATAAAGGTGAAATAAAAATAAAACATAAAACAAAACACAAACAACGTACAGGCATGAAACTGAAACAGAAACAGTGATGCCTGAAAAAGTGAGTGACATATGTAGGGAAGGAACCAAAGGGAGTGACATATATAGGGAAGGAACCAAAGGGAGTGACATATATAGGGAAGGAACCAAAGGGAGTGATATATATAGGGAAGGAACCAAAGGGAGTGATATATATAGGGAAGGAACCAAAGGGAGTGACATATATATATATATATATATATATATATATATATATATATATATATATATATATATATATATATATATATATAGGGAAGGAACCAAAGGGAGTGACATATATAGGGAAGGAACCAAAGGGAGTGACATATATAGGGAAGGAACCAAAGGGAGTGATATATATAGGGAAGGAACCAAAGGGAGTGACATATATATATATATATATATATATATATATATATATATATATATATATATATATATATATATATATATATATAGGGAAGGAACCAAAGGGAGTGACATATATAGGGAAGGAACCAAAGGGAGTGACATATATATATGGGGAAGGAACCAAAGGGAGTGACATATATATATAGCACTGTATCACAATTCCAGTGGGTCAGAAGTTTACATACACTAAGTTGACTGTGCCTTTAAACAGCTTGGACAATTCCACAAAATTATATCATGGCTTTAGAAGCATCTGATAGGCTTATTGACATAATTTGAGTCAATTGGAGGTGTACCTGTGGATGTATTTCAAGGCCTACCTTCAAAGTCAGTGCCTCTTTGCTTGACATGGGAAAATCAAAAGAAATCAGCCAAGACCTCAGAAAAAGACTTGTAGACCTCCACAAGTCTGGTTCACCCTTGGGAGAAATTTCCAAAATGCCTGAAGGTACCACATTCATCTGTACAAACAATAGTACGCAAGTATAAACACCATTGACCACGAAGCCGTCATAACGCTCAGGAAGGAGACGCGTTCTGTGTCCTAGAGATGAACGTACTTTGGTTTCGAAAAGTGCAAATCAATCCCAGATCAACAGCAAAAAACCTTGTGAAGATGCTGGAGGAAACAGGTGCAAAAGTATCTATATCCACAGTAAAACGAGTCCTATATCGACATAACCTGAAAGGCCGCTCAGCAAGGAAGAAGCCACTGCTCCAAAACTGCCATAAAAAAGCCAGACTACGGTTTGCAACTGCACATGGGGACAAAGATCTTACTTTTTGGAGAAATGTCCTCTGGTCTGATGAAACAAAAATATAATGACCATCGTTATGTTTGGAGGAAAAAGCGGGAGGCTTGCAAGCCGAAGAACACCATCCCAACCGTGAAGCACGGGGTGGCAGCATCATGTTGTGGGGGTGCTTTGCTGCAAGAGGGACTGGTGCACTTCACAAAATAGATGGCATCATGAGGGAGGAAAATTACGTGGATATATTGAAGCAACATCTCAAGACATCAGTCAGGAAGTTAAAGCTTGGTCACAAATGGGTCTTCCAAATGGACAATGACCTCAAGCATACTTCCAAAGTTGTGGCAAAATGGCTTAAGGACAACAAGATCAAGGTATTGGAGTGGCCATCACAAAGCCCTGACCACAATCATGTAGAAATTGTGTGGGCAGAACTGAAAAAGCGTGTGCGAGCAAGGAGGCCTACAAACCTGACTCAGTTACACCAGCGCTGTCAGGAGGAATGGGTCAAAATTCACCCAACTGATTGTGGGAAGGTTGTGGAAGGCTACCCAAGATGTTTGACCCAAGTTAAACAATTTAAAGGCAATGCTACCAAATACTAATTGAGTGTATGTAAACTTCTGATCCACTGGGAATATGATAAAAGAAATCAAATCTGAAATAAATCATTCTCTCTACTATTATTCTGACATTTCACATTCTTAAAATAAAGTGGTGATCCTAACTGACCTAAGACAGGGAATTTTTACTATGATTAAATGTCAGGAATTGTGAAAAACTGAATTTAAATGTGTTTGGCTAAGTTGTATGTAAACTTCTGACTTCAACTGTATAAAGGGAAGGTAATCAGGGAAGTGATGGAGTCCAGGTGAGTCTGAGGACGCGTAGGTGCGCATAACGATTTTGACAGGTGTGCGCCATAACGAGCAGCCTGGTGACCTAGAGGTCGGAGAGGGAGCACACATGACAGTGCCCTCTCCCCGACACCAAAGGGATGATTCTGGGGATCAGGAGCAGACCGGTCACCCCTGCTGAAGCACGGGAACCTGTCGCCGGCTGGGGCGCGGGAACCTGACAGATCGGCTGAGGCATGAGAGCCTGTAGCGGCTGCCAGACCCAACGTCATTCCCACCAAAACAAAAAACACTCCCTGATGCATCCCTTAGGTGAGGCGTTATTATGTAACGAGTTCACTGAGAGTCAGGAAGCAAGTGATTTAATCAATAAACGAAAAATAAAACAAAACAAGAAATACGAACAACGCACAGACTTGAAACAGAAACAATAACGCCTGGGGAAGGAACCAAAGGGAGTGACATATATAGGGAAGGAACCAAATGGAGTGACATATAGCCAGGTGAGTCTGACGCTGCGCAGGTGAGTGTAACGAGAGGCCAGAGAGAGAGCACACGTGACACCAGATGCAAAATGTTCCTGTTTTGACAAATTTAATAGGGTGGGTTAGGTCTGCTCTATACCAAATATGTTTACCTCCTGAGTCTCTTCCCTGTTTCACACCTGATAGTTTG